>NW_027468663.1:39111997-39161997 GCF_046254945.1 Alosa pseudoharengus
AATCTTAGAAAACAAGCCCACAGTATTCTTAGGTCAATGCAGCACTGAGTCTACATATTTTACCAGCTGTGAAAGCCACAGTGGGAGAAACAACCCACCTCTCTCCTCTTTTCCTCCTTGCCCCAGATACCCGAGCCAAGCAGTGAGCTGTAATCTAATGGCACCTACTGAGTGTGGTCACAGCATGACTGCACCGACGCAATCGGACAGAAAGGCAGACTGGAGACTCACCTAATGGATTGGGATCTATAGGTGGGTTGCTTGCCAGTGTGTACACAGCCTGGAATCCTCCTGCTGTCTGGGTGGCATCGGTCTTGAAGCGGACAACCATGGTGTTGCTGCTGGAGACCACTGGTGTGAGATCGGAGGCACCACAGAAGCGAGCTGGAGAGAGGAGACAGAGAGCCACGGACTCATCAGTGCAAACAGACAGGCAGGTGAACTGGCACAATACTCATTCGCATGTACTGTAGGAAAGTTAAATGTCGGGGTCCAGTTTATTTCTAGGTCCCTGAAGGACCATCACAAGGGCAGCTAGTGTATCTATCAAAAGAAAGCTAGTGTATCTTGACAGCTGTGTTATTGAAATAAAATTAAAAAAATACTGTATTATATAGTAATAACAGTAAGGGAACAGTTCATATATACGATCCTTGCTCACCAAGTCTGTCTCCGGTAGGAGAGTGTCCATCATAAACATCTACATAGTCCAGACAGGACTCGGCCACCAGTTGGAAGGAGGAGAAGGTCAGTCTGACTCTCTCTCCCTCAGGCACCTCAATCTTCCACTGCAGGGAGAGTCATCATCAGTATTCATATCAATCACATAATCATACTGCACAGCACTGCACAACTTAGACTGAGTAACAACTCTCTACGATAATCCATGGCACAAGTCAAAAGTCCAACAGTACATCACATCATGTCATAAACAAACTTTCACCTGAAAGTTCATCCAGTTTTTTTTTTTTACAGCAATCCATAATCAATATTCATCATCTATATTACTGCTATTTTCTGCTGATAAAACTAGAAATTCAACTTTTATCAACCTTTGATCATATGTCTGAATTCTGCTCTACTCTTAAACAAAACATAACCTAAACAAAATAGTTATACCGGTAATACATCAACCTTAAGATTATTTGTGGAAAGCACATTATACTGTGATGAATCTGTGATACGGGTATGTTTCTTTTTCACAAATGGTCTTTTTTACATGCTTTCCCATAACAGGCATTTCAAGATACATGTCCTAAAACTGAGAAATCTGATTCAGGTGGTCAACTAATGTGAGTCTGAGGTCGCCCATGCTGTTCACTAGAGTCTCTATTTCTCTCTTGCTCTTTTACAGCCATCACACACTGTTTTCCCCTTCCTAACTATGGCCTGACGGTAATCGGGAGCAAAATCAACATTGCTTGCAGCCTTTTGTTGCCTGAATTAGCACCAGCTTTGTCTGGCCGGGAGCGAGACAACGGCAGCCAAACAGACAGACGCCTGGAAGCCAGGCAGCAGCAAGGTGCACCTCAATCATCCAGCCCAGTGGGGAAAAAAACGGGACCTTAAATCAGCCCTCAGAGAGCAATAAATTGACGCTTCTATTTAGACCAATAATCAATCAGTGGAGCAGATGCAATTCAATCTGACCTCAGATGGATGCCCCTGAATAACTAAGCCAACAGGAGAGACAGTCTTGCTCTTTGAGGAGTTTGGCATTGCATAGATGACAGATCATGGCATGCTGGGATGATGTGAAACACCTGAGAGAGTGGTGGCCTTGAAGACCTCACTCAGATCAAATTTTGAAATTCTGAAATGAGTTATGAACAACTCATTTAGATCTGAGACATTGCTTGGAAACTGTGAGTATGGATGGCAGATTACCTGGTAGAGAGCTCCATTCTCATACTGTTGAGCAGGGAACCCAGGGCTAGATAGCTCCCCTTGCTCACCTTGGAGAAGGCCACCAGCTCCTACTATTTCTGGAAGCCAGAGAGAAAAGGGGGAACAAAACATGGGGCAACAGAGGAGGATGAGTGAAAGAAGGATAGATATGGGAATACAGTGCAATGGAGAGAGAGAGAGAGAGAGGGAGGGTGGGGGTGGGGATAGAGGGGATTTGAGGAAAAAAGGAAAATAGAAATGAGATCATGTATAGAGTATATGTTTGAGAGAGAGAGAGAGAGAGAGAGAGAGAGAGAAAGGGAGGGGGGTTGGAGCAGAGTCAGAAAGAATGATGGAGGGTGAAAGAGAGCGAGTGAGCTGTTTGGACACCCAGAGGATGTGGCAAACCCCTCCTCTCCCCGTCTCTCTCCTCCCTCAGTCCTCTCTCTCTCTCCCTCTTTCTCTTTTGCTCTCCCTCACTCCTCCCCTCATCCCTCACACATCCTCAGATGAAAAGCCCATCTTTCTAGGTCACCACTGTTGAGGGAGACATAACTGCCTCCTCAATTCATTCTCACAGCAGAACAAGATTACTCTCATTCAGGGGAAGGGAACTATTTCAGGGACTGGCGCCAGGTGCAACATTCGTCCTTCAATTAATTATTTATTTTATCTGAGGCCTTCTCCTGCAAGGCACATACCTGCATTGTGTTACAGGAGCCCATTATCTAAAAGTCCTTTACCTGTAACAGCATCTGGAGCTACTGCTTTGTACATGGCTCGGAATCCTGTGTCTGGGCGGACCTCATTCGTGTCGAAGTACACCCACAGAGTGTTGCCCAGGGTTACGATGGGTTTAGGCTTGGAGTGGCCGCAGAACTTTCCTAAAATGCACCCAAGCAAACACAAACACATGCAACAGTTAATTAGTGTGTGTTTTTTTGTCCACATCCGATGATTGGAGTCATCTGCTGTTGCTGCTGAGGCTGCATTTCCACTGGGCCCAATAAGGTGTGTCTCACAGAGATCTCAGCAGGCTGCACACTCAGCAGGGCACTAAAACAACATTGTGCACAGATCTGAATTTAGATACCAGTGCTCCATGATCACTAAAAATGGCTCTCAGTAGTACATTTGCAGCAATACAGAATTGATGCGTTGCCTGAGTCTCAAGGCCTCTCCACTGAGACATGGTTTTGCATCTGTAAGCAGCAAGCAGAATTCAGTTTTTCCCTCTCCTAACTGATGAGACTTATCAAGGGGAGTCTGGAACCTTGGAACCATAAAGCCTCCATGTCTTTGATTTAGAGCAATTTATTATCGAAATAATCTAAATTGTTTTCAAAATGTTTTCATTAGTATATAATGAACTATTTGTAACCTTGGAGTAGTGAAGAAATTCAGCCATTTGAAGACTATGCTGCACACTGCGGCTGCGAGGCTGTGAACGCCAGACTCAGTGTCTCTGTTGTGGCCATCTAAAAGGGGGTGTCCTAATGTAGAACAAGACATCTGGTCAAGAGAGGATAGGGAGGGAACTGATTTGTGTCTCTCCAGAGGGGTTGATTTGGCTGTGACATCAAGCGCTTCAGCTCTCGCTCTCTGTGATTCAAAGGAGGCAACAGGCGGCTAGAAAGATCTCCTGGGTTAGGGTTTTAGTCGTGATGGTGTGTGTGTGCGTGCCTCTTAGCTAAATGACAGGTCTTTTGTCCCGAATAGATTGTATAGTGAACCAGGTTAAATAGAGTGTGATTATTATTTTGAGTAAAATCTAAAACCTTTTTGGATCACCAATTTGACCCCTAATCAGTGCTCACTGTGTGATATAACTGTTTATGTAACAAGCACTGTGCAAAGATTTGTTAAGAGAGTGTTTGTCTGAACAACTGAGAAAGAAGCAGTGGCATCATAAACCTGCTCTGCCTGTGTCTTTCTGAGTGAACGTGTGATTCTGAGGAAGTGCTAATATGAGATAGATAGGTGTCAGGAACTGCCCACAAGTCAACAAGGGGTTTTATACTCTTGCAGAAGTAAAATCTGATCACATAATGGACAGGTCATTTTGTATCCAGCTTCCTCCTGGCCAATCTTAATTTGCAGAGTTTTGGCAAAAACTAGCAAGCTAAATAACTAAAATTATTTCTAACCTACAGTATGTGGTTTTGGTTACTTTGGTTCAGAATACTATACACACCAATGATTACATACTCACAATACATACTCACCAATGATTCCAAGGTCGTCCTTTAAGGTGACAAAATCTGCAGAGCATGTAGCCGTGTCCTCTATGGAGAAGTGTTCGAACCACAGATGGATCACCTGGATACACAGAGGCAGAGAGATTTGTCCCCTCCCTGCTGCGTTACATCGTAAGCTCACGCCATGGCTGTCTGCTTTTCAGCAGACGGGTAAATCCAACTGTTTTGGTCACTCACTGAGAAAGAAATGATTTCAGCGATGGAAAAGACAATTGAAAAGACTAGTCTTGTCTGTACTGTGCTCATATTTGCAGATGTTTTTCTGGAACAGCAAGTGTGATTACACAGATGCACTGCTGAATGGTAGCAGCCTGCAACAACCTACAGAGACTTTATAATGAGGACACAGCACACAAAGAATCCTTTATAGAAATGTATGGGGTTGGTTCATAATGCCAATATGGCAGTTGTCTACACATATCCTGCCCCTTGATGTAAGGTAAATAACCAACCACATATTTGTCCCTTTTAGCATGATGTACTTTGTTATGTCAATATGGCCTCCCTTACATGTGCCTCCCCATTCATTTGAATAGGAAAACAGCTGCCCAAAATAACTGCCTGAAGCCATTACCAAGATGGCCGTCAAGTGGTGGGACTTCTGAGACTAGCCAAATTTCATGTCAGATGTCATCATGTTGATGATTAAATTTGTGCATGAATGTTCTTCATCATTGTTCAATAATACATCCCTCAAAGTTATCTTTCAGAAAAACACTTTGTATATCAAATTGAGTTTTAAAAATCTCTGAAATGTAAAAGGGGATAAAAAATGATGAATATGTACAGGAATTCAAATGTAAAGGCCATATTGTGGAGAGCTCTTTGTATGCATCACCCCTCAAAAGGTCAGGTGGTCACAATGGCTTTTTTTTTTTTACCTTATTAGCTTCCACAGTAATCTTCCAGCTGCAGCTCTTCCCGTTGTCGTAGTTACCGGGGAAATTCCCACTGGTGAACTCTCCCGGCGACACCATCAGATGCTGAGGACCGCCGCATCCTGAATCGACTATATCAACCACACCTGTGTAAAAAACACGTGATCAGCCGATGCCTTGGCAACCACATTGATTCAGGCATAGCTATGGCTCCTCTCAGCGGACTCTTCAGGGCTCTTTCGAGGCTTGAAGGGGAAGATGAAACATACTCCAAGTAGTAATGTGGAGGCTTTTAAATGAAGATGTCATCAAATCAAGTGCAGCAAGTGAATTTTTTTAGCCTATTTATATTGTGAATGAATTGCAGTATTTACAGTAAACAACCCATATGTCTAATTCAAGTTGCAGGTTGGCAGTGCTGGGGGAATCAGCAGCTGTAAACAGCTTAGGCTGCATAAACAGTTGTTTGTTATACATCAAATTATACATTTGCAGCATGTTTTACTGTGAAAACCAACCTAAGTCAAGCTATGGTCAGCCTTCAAAGAAAATATCCCAATTACACATAATAAAACTAGATTTACCAATATATGACTGCCGCTCAGTCCTGCACATTCTTTCCGCAAAAATAAATCACGCTTGTCAATTTGTCTCCATCTCCTACTCCATACTCTTGCAACTTTTGTGTATGTAAATGAGTGTATACATGTGTGTGTGTTTGCTTTTGTGTGTAAGTGTGCTTCTGTGTGTGTGTGTGTGTGTGTGTGTATGTGTATGTGTGTTCGCTTGTGAGTGTGTGTGGGGGGGTAATGGGGTGTGTGTGTGTCTGTGTGCGTGTGTCTCCTTGCCTGCATGTGTGTGTGCATGTGCATGCATACATATGTGCAGACATGGGCAGTATTTTAATTATATGTATTTTAAATATGTATTTAATTACTTTAGCGTATTTTGTCATTTGTATTTTGCAGGATTGGAACAAATCTCTATGGCATTTATAGCACAAAAAGGGAAATGCAGTTCAGTCTAAAAGGAGGACAACCTGTTCATTTTGTCGTAATACATTCATTGCTAACGGAAATTATGGTGGGTAGTTTGCTATGTTACAGTTGATTCCACTGTTGCAAAGTCTGCTTCTTGTCAGTTCAGTCATCGTTTACATTGATATGGGACGCTGATTTTTTTTAAATTTACTATACTTCATAGGAGCCCCAATGTACAGAATTAATAGCCCTTTGCCAGCCAATCAGAAAATAGTATTTCTTGTCTCTTGGGGATACGTTTTCAATAATATGCCTTATAGTTTCTTTTAAGTTGGTATCCCATGATAATTGTGTGGGTATTTTTGTATTTTCAAATGACTACTTACTTGTATTTCAATTAAATACATTTTTCACATCAGTATTTTGTATTTTATTTTGTTACATTTTATGAGCCAGTATTTAGATAGTAGATAGTTAGATTTAGTTTTTGATGTATTTGTGCCCACCTCTGCGTATGCGTGCATGTCTACTGTGTGTATATGTGTGTGTCTTCATGTGTGTGTGCATGTCTGTGCGTAAGCTTGCATGTCTACTGTGTGTGTGTGTGTGTGTCTGTGCGTGTGTTTGTGTGTGTGTGTGTATGTGTGTGTGTGTATGTGTATGTGTGTGTGTGTGTGTGTGTGTGTGTGTGTGCCTTCATGTATGTACATGTATCTTTATGTGTGTGTTTATGTGTGTTTATAAGTGTGTGTGTGTGCGTGCGTGGTGTACAGTCACTAAATGTACACATATATTAATTTGTTGTATGACCCCGAATGGAATTCCATGAAACCTGGCATGCATTCAGAGGGAGTCATAATGATCCTACACTTCAAATTGTGTGCAGTTTTGAACATGTCAGCCAAAGATACCTGTGATTACAACACCTCGTTTTTGCTTTTTCATTTTTAACTAGGTGGCGCTACACTTCAAATGAGTGGATATGAGATGGGTTGACATGGCCCCTGGAGGCCAACATACTAAAACAAATTGGTCATCCTAGGCCCTACGGTTCTCGAGATATTCACAGAAAACTGTGTCCGGCCTACCATCCCTTAGGGGGGTCCAGTTCAGTGGGGGAGGCGATGGATCAAAACAAAAATCAATGGTTCCGTGTCATCCTTGCCATGCCCACCAAATACACTGCCATGCCCACCAGGTTTCGTGCAACCCGGTCTTTCAGTGTCATGGGAATCGTTGACACAAAATTACTGAAGAAAAAAATAAATAAAGGGAAAAAAATCCGTAAAAACAAAAGAACTCTGACTAAACCTACAGTATATGACCACTATGCTAGCTACGCTAGCAGCGGTCATAATAATTGTTAAAAAAAATAACATTTGACCAAGACTGCGATTCATTTTTAGAGAGCGCTCAAAAATTTTCAGGTTTTCATTTAGTTCATGGTTAAGCTCAAAGGCTGTGATGGCACTAGAAAGGTTCTGATCAGAGTGAGGGCTTTTATGAATAGGAATGAGGAATCCTGAATATCTCAATACAAGGATCTATCTGAAGGCAATTTAGTTCAGAGGTTGCCATATTCTGTGGAGCCTATCAGCAGATCAGTAGTTTGAGTGTTTGACACGGGGATGAGCTCAGTTAGACAAACGTCCTCCAACCGACCACAGAGAGCAAAAGATTAATGATAGCTACATTACTGTAAAATATGATGTGACATTTTATGAAGCCACACCAAGGGCATGATAGGGTATACTGTAGTATGATCTGAGTATGGGTTTCTGAGGAGAATAACCTTGGTGCAAAGGCATGACTCATACTATTGCTGGAGCGTGTTGCATGGGCACATTTTGGAGCTGAGGATAATTAGTGTGTGTAGCAAAGAAAATAAGTTTGCTGTTCAATAAGATGTCATATAAGACCATCAAAAAATACAAAGCTCTTTTCAAAAAATGCCAAACAATTTAACCAAATGACATTCTCTATATGAGCTTGTTAGGACTGTGCACACAGCATACTGCCACAGTGATATCAGAGAGGCCGGAGCTGTGTGTCTACTCCGCTGACAGAGCATAAAATGTCCAGACAAACTATATCCAGACTGATTATCAGTTGTCTTTTTATTGCCACATAATAAAAGTTGCATGCACCCTTTGATAATCAGATGGAGATGAACCTCTGAGAGGCCCTGTTCTGTTCTGGCCGTGCTCCTTATTCTTCGAGTGGCAGGCTCAGAGTGCCTGTGTCATGGACTGGAACATCATCATCTAGGGTTCCCCTAAGAGCTCTTCAGCGGGAGCGGGAGGACACCAACAGCCAGGCCAGCTGAAGGCAGTCTGCTGTGCTGTTCCTCTCGCAGCTGTCTCTGTCTATGGCGCGCTCCCCCGAGGCTGGGGCCCGTCACTGCAGCTCAGCGTCAGCTCAGCGTGAACTGGGATGGACCTCAGTCTAAAGGTAGCATGTGTTAGCCCCTTGGACATCAGAGCCGAAGTACAATGGCTGCAGAGCAGACAGTAGGGGCCCTCTCAGACATGTGTCATGAAAACAACAACGTGGCTGGATGATTTTGAAGAGGATTTAAAACTGACGACGCAAAAACTGAGCATAGGAGCAAAGCCACAGTTTTACTTGTGACTGTTTAATGGTAATTATGCTCTGGTCGTACTGCAGACAGAGGTCTTTTGTGATAGAGGGAGACAAACAAGCGCTCAAATAAAGCGCATGGATAAAGTGAAATAATGGACCATATCCAACCCCAATGATCAAGAGTTGAATATCATGGAAAAATCATTCCTCCTGATTTTTTGGTTCATTGTTCATTGTTTATTTTCATTTTTATCTTCAAGAAACATCTTTTAGCCATTATATCAGAAATGTACTGCTTTCATAAGTCTTGAAACATTTTGGTTGTGAACAGCAAATATTGCACCTTTAAATATCATGTCTGAGTCCATTGATCTGAAGTCATAAGGGTTCATAAATCATTTCTCTGTTGTATTAGGGGAGGAAGGGTCTTTGTGTACCTGCTGTGCTTTGCAAAAAAATTGTGTGTGGAGCATCTAAAATCTAAGCTTTTTCATGAACCCATGATGGTCTTTTCTTTCTTTTAGAGTATACACAGTCCTGTCGTTCAAATTTTTGCATAGCATGTGTCTTAGGATTGCCACTTACAGAAATCATAAATCTTGTTAAAAAAAAAAAACTTGAACAACGCCGAATCAACAAAAAACAGTGATAAGCCCTTGAGAAACATCTCATTGCCTGTCATCAAGTGGAGATAATGGATAAGATCATCCACATAGATAGTATTCGAGTAATAAAGCTGCTTTAACCTGCCTGGACTATATACATGCCTGTATATATAATACTACAGGTACTGCATGTAAAAGTGTTCTAAAACCTTGGTAAATCATACATGTAACATAATCTCATTTTTTTCAGAGTATGCCAGTTATGTACTTGCTTTCCTAAAACTGGGATATTGTCTAATCCAAATTTCTGAGATCAGGACATACTAACATGTGTCTAAAAGAAGATATTTCAAAGTCCCATCACAACGAAAACACAGGTTTCAGCAAACAGTGCACTGTCCTTCACCTGTCATATGGGTGTCCATGTCTCCGACTCACCTCCGTTCTCATCAGTGCTGTTCACCTCCAGGACGTAGACAACCACCAGGCCTATGCAGACCCCTGTGACTCCCAGGAACAGCAGAATCAGGCCCTTCTCCAGGGCACTGCAGCCTTGCCCTTTGCCCATGTTGCTGCTACTATTATGGCCTGGTCTACTGGTTGTTGCCATGTGGTGCAGAGAACTCACATTTATAGTGCTCCGTTTGAGGCGACCTTTGAGAAAGGCTGGACCTCAGACTTTAAGAGGGCCGGCAGTGTAAGCTGAAGACATCTCTGTCCTTGACAAGGATGTGTGGTGATATATGTGAAGTAGGCAATGTGTGTGAAGGTTTATCATAAACACAGTCATTGTTTCTTGTTTATAAGATACATTTTTGTTTATTATAATTGGGTACTTTCAATGGCAATAAATGTCAGAATATTGAGCCGACTTAATTTACCTCCAAATTCTTCCTTTCAACTTTTAAGCTCTTTATTTGTCAAAATACATCACTCTCCAAAGGTGACAACTGTAGTGTAGAGATTGCTGGAGCATTTGGGAATAATGAAACCTTTCCGTATAAAAAATGCCAGACTACCCAAGTAGGAAGTGAAAGCCAGTGCTATGCATAAAAATACCTCCTGCTGGGTTGCCTCTGAACTTTGTGAATTAAAGTGTTTTTTCCAGTCGTGCCCTTGGAATCTGGATGCACCATTGTGTGGGATGGCTTTCTAGCTACCTCTTCACAAGCATGGCTGCTGTCACCCTGCTGCTGGCAGCGCTGTGCAGAGAAGGAGTGAGAGGGAGAGAGAGAGGGAGAGAGAGAGGGGTCTCCATCTCATTATGATATTAACAGTTATCAGGCGGTGTTTTTTATTGCCACTCATAAACACTTAGACCCATTCATTATCGGCCATTGACAGGATTACATCACGAGATTACGAGCCACTGAGAGGCCTTGACCAAAACACAGAACAGTAAGATCCCCATCTCTAATTGTGTGAAGTGCAGCAGCACACTCTGGGGCCTCTAGGTTTAATTAATAACTTGCAAATCATTCTGATCGTTACAGAGTAAGGTCTTCAGTCTCTCTAGCAGCCTTGGCAGCAGCAGTACACAGTGGTTGGAAATTTCGGATATGCAATTTATTTGTTGTAACTTTTAGGACTAATTTTGGATATTAAGCAACTTTGACAGTGGCAGTAGGGCACAGCGAAGTTGATGTCTGACACCGACTTTGGTCTCAGGGGGCGCCTGTGCCTCTTTCCAAAATGGGAGGCCATGTATCCTGAATCTAATTATGTAAGAGAGGGGTAGTGACGATCTGTGTGTCTCAGAATGATCCGAGAGATGATCTGAAGTGCTGAAGAGATGAACTGTTGAAATGTTGTGGCACTGTACTGTAACCACATGCATCTCTACAATTCAGGTCCAAGTCCAACTGGCCTTCGGAATCCCATGGGGCCACAGTGCACACACAGGGCTGAGGGGAAATAGTGTAGGCCTTCAAATGGCCTGCTCACTTTCTTTGGAACTGAATACTGTAATCACAAGGCTCTTACACCCTTGATGATTCATATTAAGTACAAAGTCAACAACAACTCCACAAGACCTGAGCATAGTGGAGTAGTTTCCTCAGCCATAACACCAGGTTGTTTGTTAACCAGTTTAATAAGATGTCTTCTGAAATATCTTTTCACTTGGACAAGGAGCGGTAGCCCTGCATTAAGGAGATAATGTATTCATAGAACCCTATCAGACTGTGAAATAGTTCCTCTGTGTGGTGTCTATTCATTTCTAATAGCTCCCTTGCTCTACAACAGATACACTATCTCACTCTATTTCCCTCTCTCCAGCAATAGAAATGATCAAATGGTGAAATGGAGACCTCTTATCATGTGAGTTATTGTGGCAGAAGAAAACAACACATATCTTTACATAGTGCTTTGTGAGACCTGAATTTACCAGCTCTCGTGCCCATGTCTTCTCATTTCAGTTCATTAGTACCAGCTCTCGTGCCCATGTCTTCTCCTTTCAGTTCATTAGTACCAGCTCTCGTGCCCATGTCTTCTCCTTTCAGTTCATTAGTACCAGCTCTCGTGCCCATGTCTTCTCCTTTCAGTTCATTAGTACCAGCTCTCGTGCCCATGTCTTCTCATTTCAGTTCATTAGTACCAGCTCTCGTGCCCATACTCTCTTCTCATTTCAGTTCATTAGTACCAGCTCTCGTGCCCATACTCTCTTCTCATTTCTGGTCATTAGTACCAGCTCTCGTGCCCATACTCTCTTCTCATTTCTGGTCATTAGTACCACCTCTTGTGCCCATACTCTCTTCTCATTAGTACCAGCTCAGCTCTCGTGCCCATACTCTCTTCTCATTTCTGGTCATTAGTACCAGCTCTCGTGCCCATACTCTCTTTTCATTTCAGTTCATTAGTACCAGCTCTCGTGCCCATGTCTTCTCATTTCAGTTCATTAGTACCAGCTCTCGTGCCCATGTCTTCTAATTTCTGGTCATTAGTACCAGCTCTCGTGCCCATACTCTCTTCTCATTTCTGGTCATTAGTACCACCTCTTGTGCCCATACTCTCTTCTCATTAGTACCAGCTCAGCTCTCGTGCCCATACTCTCTTTTCATTTCTGGTCATTAGTACCAGCTCTCGTGCCCATACTCTCTTCTCATTTCTGGTCATTAGTACCAGCTCTCGTGCCCATACTCTCTTTTCATTTCTGGTGATTAAGTATGTTCAGCTAACCAGAACCTTTACAGGTTAGTGAGGATCTTCTGATGTTGGCATTCTCTTGGTACAATCATGTGTTATTACTGTAATGCAACAATTTCAGCACACATCCAGTGCTGCTTATTAATGCATTGCATTAATATGCAAGTACTTTGTCCCGTAGGTTTATCATAGTTCAATCAGCCATATATTAATTCCACAACTGGAGTACTGTATGTCTGAATTAATGTTTGTGCTCTCCAACCACCAATTATGCCCATTCCAGCTTGTTAACCTATTACCTTGTGTGGCATAAGCATGTTTGTGTGTGTGTGTGTGTGTGTGTGTGTGTGTGTGTGTGTTTGCTCCAGATAGGGCACAGGAAATTTATGGCTGCATCCCCAAACCATAATAAAGCAGTCTCTAATGAAGTCAGGGGAAGGTGACCTTCGCGGTGACATTACCCCTATGTGTGTGTGTGTTTGTGTGTGTGTGAGAGAGAGAGAGAAAGAGAGAGAGAGAGAGAGAGAGAGAGAGAGGGAGAATGAATGTTTATATGTACGTGTGCATCTTTGTCAGTATACAAGTGTGAATATGGGGCGATGAATATGGTCATTATGTATCTGACTGTGTGTATGTGTGAGCTCTGTTGTGTCATGTGCTAATGAGTGTAACAGCTGATTTTGAGAGCATCTTTAAAAATAAATGTACAGTATTATCATTCCATCACACTCATGTATATGCTTCAGCATACCATAAACAAATGTAGGTTAGAAACTCCACAGGGACCACTTCCATCACTGTTGGGAAGTACACTACCTAGAAGGTTTGTGTGTGTGTGTGTGTGTGAGAGAGAGAGAGAGAGAGAGAGAGAGAGAGAGAGAGAGAGAGAGAGAGAGAGAGAGAGAGAGAGAGAGAGAGAGAGAGATTGTGTGTATGTGTGCATCTTTGTCGGCAAGAGTGAATATGAGACAACATGAAGTGGGCAAAATTGTGTGACTATGGGACGATGAATACGGTCATTAAGTATCTGACTGTGTGTATGTGTGAGCTCTGTTGTGTCATGTGCAAATGAGTGTAACAGCTGATTTTGCAGTATTGGCAACAGCAGGGGGAGCTGCCTGGGTCATCATTGGCATGCCTGTGGAAGGACATGCGGTCATGAAACAGCCAAAGCCATGTCCACAATGACTAATTTGCATCTTCAGCAGCACCCAATTGAATTGTGTATATATTGAATAGCGGTATAGGCTACGCTATAGCCCTAAATTGCAAACAGTGGATTAGCTAAGGGCGGTGAGATAATCCCTAGCAGTTACAAGAAGTTGCTATCCAGCAGCACTTTCTCCTCAGGCATTCCCATGAGGCAAAGGAAGTAAAGGAGGCGCATGTTTATCAGGCTAACTAGGTCAACACATCAGCTCAGCAATTCTAGACCCTGCTTCAAAGGGAGAAGCCCATTTCAGATGGAAATGGGAAATCCTGTTCCAGTCTGTGTCAAACACCAACAATCGACAGTACAGGCATCTGCGGTTCTGTGAATTGTAACAGTTCTGATCTGAACTTTAGTTTTCTTCCAACAAATCTGTGAAATAACCGCTTTGGGATTTTTTGTTGTGGTGGTGGTTGTTGTGGCGTTAGCCAAGACATAAATGAAAAGACTATGGTTGTTATGTTCCAGGGCCATATCCTGACATTTCCCAGCTGGTGCTGACATTTGTCTATGTGGGCATGAGTAGAGCCCCAGACCATACTAAGACTAGAGCAATATAGGCCCAGATAATACTAAGACTAGAGCAATATAGGCCCCGACCATACTAAGACTAATACACTTTATATATGCCCAGACCATACTAAGACTAGAACACTTTATATAGGCCCAGACCATACTAAGACTAGAGCACTTTAAGCAGGTGATTTCGTAGCTTGTTTATTGCTCTTACTGACACTCTTGTGCTTTCTTTTGCAAGTGAAGCAATCCTTCATAACAAGAGCCAGCCTCTGGGTCTCCTCTGTCATCAGTTTCCTTCCTGGGTCCTCTGTGAGGAAGCAATTACAGCATCAGACACCGAAAACATCTCTCTCTCTCTGCTGCAATCTATAAAATCGCCCAGGATATGCAATCAAAAGACAGAAACTACCCTATTTCAGCAAACTCAAGATACACACACGTACATACACACATACCTATTCTTTCTTAAGGCAAAACTGTATAAAAATAGATATCAAGAGCATGTGTCAAAGAGCATTTGGATGTGGAAGTCCCCATGTGCTATCAACTATAAATATCATAACTTAGACTAGAAATGAAACTAAATGCTTATATCATTTCTCACCTTTGATGTGTGTTTTTTTTCACACACCACCCAGGAAACGGCAGGCTCTGGGCCACACCTAGCCCTGGTCCACTGGACCCGAGTCAGACCAGGGCCAGAATCACGCCAGGTCATCCTGTGTCTGTGTGCGCACTCTAGAACTGACCACTGTCACAGAGGTCACCAATGGAAGCAGCAGGTGAGGTGTGTTGCCAGGGTGGCGTGGATGTACTGCTCCCCCTGCTCTAACACTTCTCTAACTTGTAGAGAAGATTTAATCTGGGCTTTTGAACAAGGCACTGTGGAAAATTACCAGAGCATTAAACATTGAAAAGATATCATTCAAGATATACTGTAGCATAAATGGGGAGAGAGACAGAGACAGAGAGATGGAATTGTGGTGAAATGAAGGTGGGGGAGGGGCAGAGAGACAGAGGAAGAGAGAGTTGAGAAAGAAAATGAGAGAGAGAGAGAAAGAGAGAGAGAGAAAGAAAGAGCCAAATCCAGTATCTATTCTAAGGTCAACACCTAACAAATAAGATTGGAGATGGAGACCCACCAGCAGTGATTTTAGCATGAACTCTGTGTGCCATGCTTAGTTAACTAAACTGATCACTATGACACACACACACACACACACACACACACACACACACACACACACACACACAAAACCAAATAGTGATCTAAAGAGACTTACAATTATACACCCATACGCTCACTAACACACTCAGTCATGATCTACAAAAACAGCACTGGCAATTGATAGTGTTTTTGTGCCCACTGAGTGACACACACAGGAACTGACACATCTTCCGAATAACCACCAAGTCGACGGAAATCAGCTCCACAGCTGAGCATCAGAAGTGACAACCTCAGCAGAGAGGTCCTCCCTTAAGCAACTGGGTCAGACAAAAACATTTGAAGTAAAATGAAATATCTATTTTGCTCTTAGACAAAGTTCAACATATACACTTTTATAAGCAGAACTTTGTTAATATAGTGAACAATGTCTACTGCTCAGAATCATGACATGAGCTTAGCTAAACGGCCATTATGTTATGTGAGAAGGAAGCAATGGTGCTTTCTGCATTTAGTTTAACATTTTAATATAAAACCAGTAGCAGAGACAATTGAACAGCACCTAAATGCACACAAGCCCAGTTTACAACAAATATCGCAACAAGCACAACAGGCTAAAGTTTCCTTATCAAGACAATGTAATAAATCATCCAAAAGAAATGTGTTAAGTTTAAAAAAAATCTAAACCAACTTATCAATCTGTTATAAACAAGAGAGCTCAATACACCCTCAGGTACATTAAACAAACAGATACCAAATGCACCAACTCCACCAAGTCAAGGAGGTCAAGGTGTTTTGTAAAAAGGATATGCAAACAGCAACACATTTATGCCTTTAAATCAGTGCAATGCATATTATTGACCCCTTCCGGTATGAGGTACTAAGTCTGTCATTAGAACTAATACACATGCATTTTAGTTATTATTGTTATTAATATGACTTATTATTGCCATTTTCATTCTAAATACTTATAACATCTCATCTATATCTAAAAATAAGATTTATATCAATTGATTTGATAACTGGTTGTTCTTCTCATGTGATAAACTCTTCACTTTTTCCCTGTCTCTGCCTTTGTAATGGTGGCCCTGAACTAAACTGATCTCTCAGGAAGTAAGGAAAAGAAAACCTCATCATGCGTTCAGTTGAGGCAGTCACAGGTGGAACAATCGATGGTGATTGGTCAAGGTGTCCACGGTTATCACAGCTGTCTGTGGTGACCCAGACAGCCTCCTCGTCCACCTCAGTCCAGCACGGAGGATGGGGGAGGACGCACGCAGCAGTTGGGCCGTCGCATGTTCTGAAACATGGACCTGAAGACGTTGGTCTTTCTCCGCTTGCCCTTCTTGCCGGCGGGGGACTCGGCGGAGATGGACTTGCGGATGCTGGTCTGAGTGACGATCTTTTTCTCGTGCTCCTTGATCTTGCACTGCAGGTGGCTCTGGATGGCGAAGCCCAGGGACTCGGGGTCCACCGAGGCGCCGTACACCTCCCACGTCATGCCCTGGTCGTCCCACAACACATCATGGATCGATTTCTTCAGCTTGGCGTCGTCCTCATCTTCGGCCTCCCGGTCCGGCTCCAGTTTCGGCTCGGCTGGGCTCTTTGCGGCGGTGGTCGTGCCAGTGGCGACGGCCGCGCCACTTTTCCGTTTCTCCTTGGCAGTGGAGCTTGACACAGATGCGGCAACGGCTACACCAGCAGCAGTAGATCGCTTGCCCTCTGTCTTGGCTGCACTTGTGGACGGCAGTAGTGACTCCGACTGTGGTTTGTCAGCGGGAGGCTTGGCAGACTGCACTGGCACTGGCTCCACCGCAGCCGTGGCACAATGTGCCGGGGCTGCTTTCTCCTTGCCCAGGCCCTTCTGGTCAGCGAGGCCCTTGCTCGGTGCTGCTGTGGTGGTGGCCGCCTCTGTTGTGTGGCCGGGAGGACGGCAGCCGGCCTGAGGGGAGCTCCGGCCACACGGCTCTATGCTGATCTGATAAACAGGCTGGAGGGGCGGGAGTGCCTTCTGGGCATTGCATGCAGAGGGCCCTGGCTCCTTGTGTTTGGCCTCTAGTCTGGCTTCCTGCTGCTGGGCAGCCTCTGTGTGGATCGCCCCTGACTGTGGAGCTTGGGTGGAGGAGATCGGAGCAGGCGCCGCGGCAGAGGCCGTGTGAGTTTGAGTGGAGAGCAGCGTGTGTTTGCCCGTGTCTTCCACTTGGTACACCATGGTCAGGCTCTCAGCCTCCTCTGCCTGGGGGCTCGTGGACATCTTGGGGTGGGCCTGAGGGAAGAGGCTGGGACTGGTGGACACCGACTGGTTGCGGACATTAGCCACCGCCTGGACCTCCGCATCCTGCCGCTGCTTGGCCAGGGCAGGGTTGGCGTCTGGGGTGGTGGTCATCGTGGAGGCCTCACAGTACAGTTTGCAGTGGCTGGGCCTCTGTTCATCAGATGCGTCTCCCTGCGTCTGAGGGGCCTCGTCAGTCACCTCTGCGTGACTCTGTGTCTGACTCGGTGGGTTGTGAGGAGTGGTTGTATTCTCAGCTGATAGACCAGGCGAGTGGGCAACACAGGGCTTGTGGGAGCTCTCCTGCGGCGTTGAATCCACCTGTGTCACCACCGGACTGCTCTCTGTTTTCAGAGTCGCATCTGCAGTCTTGTCAGCTGTTGCAGCATTGGTAGAGCCTGCCGTCTCTTTTCTGTGGTTCGGTTGTAGTTCATCAGCCTGTGCTGGGCCTGTTTGGGTTCGGGGGCTGTTGGGCGTCTGCATGGTCTCCGGGGCCTTCATCTTAGTGTCTGGCAGGGATGGAGTTGAGTGTCCAGTGTTGCTGTTAGTGGTAGTAGTAGTTGGCATTGATGACACTGTAACACCACTACAATCCTTCGAGGGCAGAGACTGTAACAGAGGGGGCTTTGTGCTAGAGACTGTATTGTCTGTCTTGTCATGTCGGGGATGTTTGGTCTCACGGGCCGAAGTGTTCTCAAGTTCACCTGTCAGTGCTGGTTTCTGATGCGGAACTGCCTCTTTGGCCGCTGTGTTGGGCGACCCTCCAGAGGTGGATGATCTGTGGTTCTGTTCTCGGGCTGCGGTGCGCTCTCCTTCCCCCTCCCTGGGAGCCAACGCTTTGTCTTGGCAGTCGTTTGTCTGCTTGTCACCCTTTGATGATGTAAGCGATGTGACTGCAGATGACAGGCCAGGGCTGCCGCAATCGGCCGTGATGGCGGGAGCTAACGAGGAGGGAGCAGGAGAGGAGAGCGGGGAGGCGGCCGGGACTCTTATGTTGGCGTTGCTATCCATGCAGCCCTCCGGACTGCAGAGCTCACTCGTGCCAGTGCCCGTTTTCTTCCCGTCCCTAGTCAGCCCGTCGGGCTTCCTGTGCACACCGTTGGTGTACAGGGCGGGGCTGGCGGGCCTTGCACTGATTGCCTCGTTCGAGGTTTGGGTGTGTGGAGCGGTCGCTATGTTGGGGGTCTTCAGCAGCTCTGTAGCCTGAAGGGCTTTGGGCTCCAGGGTTGGAATGGGGCAGGCGTGTGATAAGTTGAGATTAAGCTGTGGGTCCCAGTTAGCGTTGGACTCTTTATTTCCTAAAGCGTCCACTGGGGCAAGCTGAGGGACCATTTGGACAGTGACAGTCCTTTTGGGGGTAGGGATTGTGTCCATTTTTGAAAATCTTTTTTAATCACAGATAGAAAAATATCCAAAGTGGAGGTGTTTCACCAATGAGCCCAATGGTTCCTACAAAGAAAAGAGATAACAGTTTTAGCTTTGATCTTGTGGAGGGGATTTTTTTTTTTAATAATTTATAATAAATATATGTAAATATATTATGTAATGCAATAATTTAACATATCATGTTCCACATTATTTGGAAATTATGCAGTATTTGAGAACTCTTGAATCTGCAGTATAGTCAGACAGATGCAGTATAATGTCTTCCTTTTCAGAAGCTAAACTGTTGACTTTTCCACTTCAACCACATCTGAAATGTTTCGTATGTAACATCACAATAAATGTAGGACAGGGTTGGTATTTCAATTCTGCTACAAACTCAGCCATTTAGACTTAAACATGAGAAAGGACAGATGAAGAAATGCAGCTACAAGGAAGAACAGTCACAGGCACACTTAAGGTCATTTGTCAAACTCAACTCGAATGGTCATGACCAGACAGGTGAATGAGAGTGAAAAATGAAGAGGCGGCTCCAAAATGACTCCAACTCAAAGAATTGAAAACAGAAATTACAACAAACTGAAGAGGCAGGGCATAACTCTCTCTCTCTCTCTCTTTCTCTCTCTCTCTCTCTCTCTGTTTCACACACATACATACACACATACATACATTACACACACTCCTGTGGTGATAGCAGAGGTGAAATCATCATTGCTCTTCTTCTACCTATAATAAGCTATCACTCTTCCATTCAACAAAATTACATTCAGTATCATATTCCTTCTGTATGGGTTTATTGATCTGCTGTTTGCTTGCTATTGTTTCCCCCTCTCGTATCCCTGAAACAGGCACAGTTCAAATCACCATTGCCACAAGCACAACTATTTTAACACTGATGAGCAAGGGTTACTTCCTGATTTAAGAGCAGTTTCCCCAGCAACCCTGCTAGTCATAGCAATCATTAGGAAAATAAAATAACAGCACATCTGCAGTTATCTATCTGCAGTCCTTACATATGTGGCTGAGTCCTCATATACCCTATCAATTGTATATTACACTCAAGGATTCTACACTGTCGGAAATAAATGGCAGACCTAATATTAACATTGTAGAACAAAATGTATTTATATTAAAACATAAACCTTAACCTTAACCTCATATACAGTGTTTTGAAGTGGATAGCAGGAATTTCCTTTTTTCTCTACTCATGAAGAGCTGTTGAAAGAGACATTGACATTGTTTCAACAATCATTGATTGTCTCTGCAAGGGTTTGCACGTAAGTATGTACAGCTCTCTCACTTTCTCTCACTCTCTCTCTCTCCCCTCCATCCCTCTCTTCAGTTTAAGTTACTTACACAAAAATGTGTGTATCATTATCCTCCGATATTCAAATCAGACTACTACTAGTATGATTTGGAGGACTTTATTGGAGAGTTACTTTTTAAGGTTTGAAAGCATTTGGGCTGTAAACAGGTTACATGTATAAATGTTATACAGGCTTGTGTTATATATTTGGTCATAGCAAAACTGATGCAAAAAGGCAGTTTTTTTTATCACATCATTTGTCAAGATTTCTCTAAGAAAGGAAATCATAGCTTCTTGGTGAAAGGGATTGTAACTTAAGACCTTGTATTGCCACATCTGTTTTTATGGTGGTTCTAACAGCTAGCAGCATTGACAATACAACATGCTGAAGTCTTTGAAGTCACTGGGCGTCCCATGTCTGAGAAAATGATCTGACTCACATCCTGTTGTATGTACCCAGTTCATTTCAGATGACATATAGTGTACCGAACTCTCACACACATGCACATGCACATATTCATTGACACATACACACACACACACACATACACACTCCATGTATAGGCCTACTCAGCTTTCTACCTCTAATCATCCATCACACTCTCAGAACAATATGGGAGGGAAAGAGAAGTCTCCCATATACTGTTCACACTAACATAAGCACATTTTCCTCCGAGCGCATACACCAATCGTCTCGCTTTAGTCTGCCACTAATGAGAACGCTTGTGATCTTACAGGAAAGGGCCAACTGCATGAAGTGGATGGTTGACTGCACACCATCTGAATTCTCCCCTCAGGGAGGAAGTCATCAATACACTTATTAATCATCCACATGAATCAGTATACCTGCTACTGTAAGCAAGTGCACACAACATCCCTCCATCCAACTTCAGAGAGAGAGCTTCTCACTACAGTCAGAGAGAAGATCATAGGAAGAGGCTGAGTGTCTGGGATAACCCAAACATTATCTGTGTGGGCCACCCAGTGACTGAAACCAGCATGCTGCAGCTAAAATATCAGTTCATTCATTCTGTTTAAAGAGAGAGGTGATTTGACGGCGAGCAGGTCTGGAGATCTGTACACACTTATGACCTTGGCTGTTGAGTAAGCTCATGTCTATAGGGAGACACACAGTAGGTGCTGAGCACAGAACCTATAGATACTATGCAGCATATGAAGAATGCGCTCTGCACTTTATAGCCTAAGTTGATGGGCTGTAAATCTCCCTTACTCATACATTGCTTTGGATATAATCAGCTCACAAAATAGCCTAAAATATCAAATGTAAATACTCTGACTATATTCATTCAGTGCATGTAGATTTTCGTGATATATTAGCTATATAGTTTTAAACTACAGTGGACCTCAATTCCTACATGGCCAATGGCAATGCTAACAATTCAAGTAGGTCATTGTTGAAAATATTTGCGTGGTATGTGTTTTGCATGTAGAAGTAGACTAATATCGAGGGTCATTATCACAACAACTATGTCTATCAGAAGGAGTGTCTGACCCCTCGTGCCAGCCAATTGGTGCAATGGAGCCCACAGTCATAACAGCCTCATCAGTTCCTTTATTGATTGAAATAAAATACACATCCTAGGCGAACCATTATTACCAATTGGTATGGTGATTAATTGATCATTTGTGCGCGTCTCTTCAATAGACGTCATTCAGGATGTAATTACTATTAATGGTGAAAGGAAAATGGCCAATGCAATATAAGCACAATTGCACCAAATAGATATAGAACTACATTTGTAAACGACTAAAGTCCACAGATAATAAGGAATCTAACAATATGATTAAATCATTTAATATTCCACTTATGGAAAACTAAATGGCAAGGCAAATCGAAATGAGTGTAGCCTAACGTGAATTCGAAGGTTACTTTGCTAAATTACTCTAGCGTATACATTACAATAGCCTAATAGTTTTTGTAATCACATAAATCTATTTATGTGCCTAAATAGGCTGAAAACACACAATGCAGCATAGTGATATTGAGACTGCTAAAACAAATTTTACAAAATCCGTAACTTAGACCCATGTATTGCACAGCTTAACGCATCTTACTTCACGTTTGAATTCCAGGACCTGTCATCTAAGGCACGTATTTGACCTTGCGGACGAATTCCACACCTAACCCACATTTAAGATGCATTCGAGTTGTCAGCGTTAAGACATAAAATAGCTTACCTGGTGCGTATTTGTCTCCGTCTCATATCATTTTCGTTTTGATTAGTCTACTGCGCTATTTACGCGCACATCTCCCCACCAGGGCACTCGACTGAATATCAATGAAAGAAATTCAGGCTAACGTCAGGGATACAAAACCACGCCTTCAGAGCAAACCAGAATTTGTGCCTTATCAGAAGGGAGATATAGCCTAATAATTAGGTCAAACCGTTATTTTTTCCCCTGACGGTACTCTGTGAGACTTTACATCCAGGTATCTTTCCATGATTGGGTCGAGTCGAATATAGCCTGTGGGATTCTCAGTTAGTCATGTCCAATGTGATCATATCAAACTCGGTCTTCGCCTCGAAAAAGCAATAGCGTGCTGGAAATCGCTCTCTCACCTCTGCGCTCACTCGGTCTCTCGGGTCCAAGCACTGCATTGCCATTTGCTATCCATCCTGTAGAGCAGAGTACTGGCGTTGAAGTTTTACATAAAATATATGGGGACCATATTTATTTTAATAAGAAATGTATGTTGAAAATGTCCATATTTACAGTTAAAACAATAATAAAATGTTCATCAACTGGAAATGTAACAAACTTGCTTGGACAAAGAACCATTTATCTTGCCCCCATGCACAGTGAGGAGGATGTAAGACAGGCAAAAAAAATCAATAAGAATCACTGATGGAGAGTTACAGAAAACATATTTGGGGTATGTCAGCTAAAAGCCTTTCCTGTCATTTAATTGTCAAATAATTTACTAAATTATGCTTTGTCTGGAATCGTGGTCTATTGCCTATTCCCCATGCCTAATGAAAATTATGGTGGAGGGTCTGTGATAGGTTGTTAGAGACCTGTTATATTCTTAAGGCCCTGGGAACCTTATTATAAGGTATCATGAACTCAAGAAAACCCTGAGCAACCTGCCAAGACACTTAAAGTGTGCCTTGATTGGATCATTTAGCAGGTCAATGAACCAAAACACATGAAAACAAAAATGGTTTACTGAACACAAAATCAAGCTTCTCCCATTGCCATCTCAGTCCCCTGATCTAAACTCAATAGAAACAGTGGGGTGAGTCAAGGAGAATGCACAAGTGAGGACCCAGGAATCTGGACGATCTGGAGAGATTTTGTACAGAAGAATAGTCTCAAATCCATTGCTTTGTATTCTCCAATTTTAAGTGATGTCATAGGAGAAGATTGCAAGCTGTTTATTGGCAAAGGGAGACCCAATAATTGTGGCACTTGTCTTTTTATAAAAAAAAAAAACTTGTTTTGCTTTGTTTCTCAGAATAAATTTTCTCCCTTTCAAGATTCAATGTTTCCTCATTGTTTTCATTCTGACACCATAATTGCCAAAAGTTGATTTTTGTTATACCTCTTTTTACTCACCTTTACCTGCCAATAATTGCGAAGGGCACTGCAATTATTCCAAGATTTTCTGGAGGATCTGGGGCTGCATGGGGGACATTTTGATTTTGCAGTGAAAATGCATGCATACAATTCAATCCAAAGAACTTTATTTTGTGTTAGGACCTTGATGTGTGAAAAGCATCAGTGCATATCCAGTTCACCTGACATCATATACAGTGCCCACACAGCATACACATACAACATAGGCCTACCACACACATAGGCCGAGGGTGCGATTTGTGTAAAAACCAGAGGGGGGGATGATTTTGAATAAGTTTGTAACCCCCCCCCCCAAAAAAAAAAAAAAAAAAAAAAAAAATGAACTAACGATTCATAGCCTAGTAATGTCATGGCTAATAATAGCCTATATTAATTTTGCCACCTTTGTAACATTTTAGTTTTAGTTTACCGTGGTGTATGACTTTAAACAGCGAGTGTGTTTGGTATGATGATCAGCTCCTCTAATGCAGGGTAGGACTACGTTTTGACAAGCATAAATTCACCTTGTTCTTGCCCCATCTGAAATTACTCCTCTACTTTTGCTGCCTCCATCCTTTCTGTATTTGTTGTGCAAAAAAACGTTGTATATGATGGCACTGAAGTCTTAAGTTAGTGAATTGGCTAACAGTGTTAGTTGGTAACCAAATAGCACATTGAGCTACACGCTGCGTAGGCTACGTGCATTCTCTCTCCTGCTGATTTGCGTTCAGTAGCCAAGTGCGTAATATTGCAAAAGTTGAAAAAATAAATGTGTTTAATGTAGCCTATAGAAAATAAATTGCCTACTATCATACTGTCAGTTAATTGGCTACAGTGCAGTGAAGAGTTTGGAGAGTAAAGTTATAGGGCAACTTGAAAGTTTTATGAAAATAATTTACGAACCAGAACATAAAGACCATGAAGCTTCTATTTCTTGCAGCTGTTAAAACACCCGCTAAATAGTTTAAATACCCACCAACATTCGTTTTTGCAGTTCAGATTATTTCTGAAAGTTATTTGTCTACTAGGCCTAGCCTACTGGCTGATTTATCAAACGAGTGCTTTCTCGTTCGTCCTTCGCAAACTACAGGTGTTTCGGTAGAGAGCCATTGAATAAGCGATGCCAAGCAATTTCTGTAACACTTTTTGTGACATTCAGCAAATATCACCTCATTTAATGTAAGTTCCTTCGGACAATAGGCCTACGTTCTACTCTACGTGCAGTTGTCCTCCATCTCAGTTGCATCAGTTTTCTAATTTTGAAGGTTCTAAAATATGACGATATGCTTCACTGAATCCTTCTCGTATTCTTTCATTTGTCCAGCTAACTTTTCCATTGAAACTAGCCATTTATGATGGATTACACACTCGACATTCTGAAATGTCCTGCACGATCAAGGCCAAATTAAGTTAACACGCAGCCACTGTGTCAGCACAGCAGCATGAGTGCTGACGGTGACGGTGCGTTTCTGATGTCAGATTATTATGTAGGCTAGCCTACTAGACTGTTCTCACGTTGCAGCGCTTTACTTATATGAAGTAGCATTAATCAATATGAGGGGCAGAGGGGGATAAATGTTGTCCCCACCGGGGATAAAAATAATTTAGCAGAGGTAGGGATAGGAAAACCAGAGGGGGGGAAATCCCCACCATCCCCCCCTACAAATCGCACCCTGCATAGGCCTAGTACACATCACACCACATTCAGTGTGGTGACATATAACATACCACATAAGCAATAAGTAATTAAAAGAGTTAAAAGAGAAAAAAAGTCTGATGGGTGTGCACAAGCTTGACATGGCTTGTCCTGAAGGTGAGTGATCTGAACCTCTGGCCTGAAGGTATAGGAGACAGTTCAGTCTGTTGGAAGCAGCTCACTAGACCCAAAACTCTCCTTGGACACAGTCCAATCTAATGATAATAATAACAATCTGCTACCAAAGAGGCAACAGCATCTAGTTAAAAAACAAATTATTTACTGGGCACAGCATACCGCGGGGCAAGTGCACCAGTAAGTGTCTAGTGAAGCTCCTGGTTGGAAGATTCTACATTGCGTAGCCAACTAGAAGCTAGTTAAAAATGCTTATTAGGCCTATAGCGGGTTTTCCAATTTTGACGAGGCATTGTCACTCTTCAACAAACTAAGTCTACACACCCTTTACAGTGATTTATTCAAGTTTCGGCCGATGTAGCTTTGTATTTCACACATGTCCGGTATCATTTTATGAGTAGCCTATCTGCAAACGGGCCTGCTAGGACTAATGCATGACTTTTTCAACCTATTTCTAACGCAACTGCGCTCTCTTTCGATGGGCAATGGGATTTTTGAACTAGCTGCTCATCTAGGGGTAGTATTTTTTGCGCATGTCATTTAGGCCACTTTGGTTTCCGGGAGCTCTGTTGCACGTCCACGATTGAACGGTGTATTCTGCATCACTTCATTCTACTTTCAAGAGTGCACTGCAATTTGTGATTTCAGTGATAATTAAGAGATTGTCTATTAGAATTGTGTACTCTTACCGATCCATTTTTAAGAGGGTAATCTTCTAGGATCGCCTACTCCTGTAAGTTGCTGGGGGAAAACCAGCTTTTGACAACCTGTTGTTGCTACATTATTGCTATGCTAGCCAGCTAACATTAGGCTATCACAGCAGCAGGTAGTATCTACGTTAACGTAGTGAGCCAAGCTAGTTAGCAAGCCAAGCTCTTCTCTATGCTATTTCGTGTTTCTGCCAGTTTATGTTTATAAAACGTTTATTTTATTTTAAGCGTTTCTTTCCTTGTCTATTGAAAGACGCAACATTTTGGGTAACATAACATTAGCCCGACTGCTGACGTGTAACGTTATTGTAAAGGTTAACGTTGGCTAGTTAAAATACCAGCAGCATTTTTGAAGCTGAATTGAAATGAGCTGTCTTGTTGAAACAGCTGGTCGTAAATATAAACTCGCTAGTTGGGCAGTAAAACTCTCCGCAAATTAATTTAGAAAAAAAACCCAAAACAACGTGTCATATAGCTACCACTCAGCAACATATGCCTATTTATTTTATGGCTGCAAAGATATATCATTTAATAACTTCTTATAATCAAGTCTTGCTATCGCTAGCATGTGAACCAATGTTATCATCTAATATTAGCTAGTGTTAGCAGGTTAATAGATGGCTAGATATTAAGTCAACAAAACAAGGTATTGGTATTCATTCATTCATCCATTCATTTATTCATTCCGTTGTTATCATTAACCAGCAAATTTGATTTGAAAGCTAGCTTAGGGTACGATGCATGCTTTATTACATTTATGTTGTGGCTCTATTGTATTTTACTTGTAACATAATGGTCAATTGGCATTGGTATCATAGCTGTCTAATGTTAGTTGACACACTTGTTCATTAACATGAAAGATTAACGTAGTATCGACATGTTTGCTATACCTGCTGATGGATGACCCACAAACTGTTGGAATTTATAACTCCTCCCCAGATAGCAAGATCAGATTGGCAGATAGCGGACCGCTGGTGGCGCGCCGTTGGACCACCATCTCTTTACATTTAACTTGTCATGAATATGAAAAAAAAAAAACGTATTAAAATGATATATGAAGTATAACCCGACTAATGAGAAAGATTTTAGACCAATATTGGCAAAATATTGGGCAATTGTCTGCAACCCGCCAGAGAGAACCGATGAGCAAAATGCCAGATCTGCCGACAGTGGTCCGCCAGCCCCTTGCTATCTGGATCAGTATCGTGGTTGGCCCTTTTTCAGTTATGTCGATAAACACTGTGATTGAAGAGGCTGCTCCCATCAACTTGTGAGCTGTAATACCACTGCAAGACCTCGCAGTAGCCATATCTGGATGTGAGTTGTAGGGTAAAGTGAGGGCACTTTGAAAACCATGAACGAGATCGAAATGTTCCAAATGTGTCCTAATTGTGTAAGTTTGTTATTGTTGTAAAAGCAGCGCAACAAGTGATTTAATTGTAACTTTTATGGTTGTGTTTGTGTCTTTGTATGTATTTTTATATCCATTAGACAATGTTGGGGTGTATCTTTCAGTACCTATACACATCCTTCCTGCGATTTTTGTTGAAGTGGGTTCTACGGCAACTCACTGGGAAGTGTGAGCTCCAGAGGATATGTATGGGCTACAAGCCAGGAGCAAAGAGGACTGCAAGGGCAGGTGAGGACACTATCGCCACAATGTGTTTCCCACCATTCTCTCTCCCCTCCATCAGTATTTCTTGGTGAATCTTACAATTTCAACTTCCCTTGTTCCCTTATGCCTGTAGAGTATTCCCTGGAGTCTTCAAAGAGCAAGGTAAGGAATAGCACCACTGTTCATCAGTGTGAATTTAGAGTACACAAAGTCCAAATGAAGTTTGTAGCAGACTGCTGGGTCAGTGCTTTGATCATTATGTATGTGTTGTTAGCTTTCTGGGCCATTTATCGGTTTTTAACCAGATGATGTGTTTATGTAGTCAGTCATTTCACAATCATTTTGGAAGATGACCTTTGCATTGTGGTGAAGGGCTACTTCAGTGGCTTAAGGAATATTGATCTTAGTAGATCTTAGGAGATTTTAGAGTCTCAGTTCATTGTGGAACAATATTCAGTCCATTGTGGAAGTAAATGGTTCTCTCTGTGCCAATGTAATTTGAGTGTAAGCTTCGATTTAGTTCTTCTGTGCTGTTTGCTAGATATTGAAGGCATCAGTAAATGCAGAAGAAGACACTGTGGAAGACTATGTGGAGAAAATAATGAAGGAAAAAAACATCAAAGAGCAGAAAGATCCCACGTATGTTCATTTTATTTCTTTGGATTACTGCCATGCTAATCTTCATAAAATACTCTATTTACAACAAGAAAATAGGAGATGATAACCTATTCCAGTGTCATATAACCTGGTCATTGAACTGTGGCTTCATATATGTCTTTTAAAGGTTTAAGAAGAATCTGAACTCACTTTTGTGCCAAATAAGTGGGTACAATAATCTTTATCGATCTGTGGAACAGCTAAGGAAAGAAGTATTTGACTGTGAAAAGGAAGAGCATGAGAAGATGCTTTTAAAGGTAATGCTGATTTTTAACATGACGACTATATCATCAACACATCACCTCTCCAGTCTTGAGGAGAGTCAAATATTTATATATTAGATTTAATAGTAAGTGATGGTAGTTGGTGGTAGATGGTAGCTTTTATGTATTTCAGAGTGATGGACAATAAAAATGTGTTACAGTGGTCTGGAGATGCCACAGTCATCTGGATAGCTGGTTGACGCTAGGCATTCATTAGCACTATGTGGAAGTGTCCTCCTGTGATAAAAACCCAAATTCAGTTGCATGGTGCCCTTTTTGTTTCAGGTCTTTCAGTGATGAAGTGAACATTATAGTTTTGTGAGGGGGATGTAGGCTTGCGATGTTGAAAGTATGGCTGTGGAGCTGTTGAGTAAGTGAGCATGTGACTGTACATCTGTCTGTCCAGCTCTGGGATCTCCTGATGCCTTCCACAAAACTGGAGTCCAGAATCACTAAGCAGTGGGGGGACATTGGTTTCCAAGGTGATGATCCCAAGACGGACTTCCGCGGAATGGGAATGCTAGGCCTGACAAATCTTGTGTAAGCATGGACTGCTAGATTTCACTTCTGCGTTTGAGTGTGCATGAACACACTTAAGTCCTTTTTTGTGAGATTGTTCAATCTGTCCACTCTTTTTGAATTTTATATCCAAGTGTGTGTTGTGACCGCATTCACTGAAGTGTCTTGTCTGTTATTAATTTCAGGTTTTTCAGTGAGAACTACACTGAAGCAGCACGGCAAGTCCTCTCACATGCCAACCATCCCAAATTGGGGTAAGTATCACTTTTCTCAAGCCATGTGCTTTGTTTTCAGTCCTGAACCATTTGCTCCTCAGTGTGAGGCATTGATATCTGTGCTGATGGAGAGCCTTGTCATTTGTTCTGTTCTTTTCTTGCCGAACAGGTACTCGTACGCTATAGTGGGGATCAACTTGACAGAGATGGCCTACAGCCTGCTGAAGAGTGGTGCGCTCAAACTTCACTTCTATAACAGCGTCGAGGACCGGGCCCAGATGAAGCACTTTCACCTGCTCTACTGTGAGTAAACAGACAACCGACTACTTCAGTTTCATAGACAAGCAGCCTGCAGTGCACATTAGGGGTGGGCGATATGGACAAAAAATAATATCTCGATATTTTTTGTGATTTTGACGATAACAATAATTAGTTGATATCCTTTAAAACAGGGATTCCCAAACTGTGGTATGCGTACCCCCGGTGGTACGCGAGCTGCCACTAGGGGGTACGCGAGATGAAAAGGGCAATGGCGGAAAGGAGTTAAAAATGATTCATTAATTAATAATCAAATTAATTAATAAATAATACATAATTTCGAATCGGGTTATAATGATATGGAAACGTGAAATTATAGGAAATCATTTGTAAACTATAATAGGCTATGTTTTCACAGTTTCGTTGAAGTATAGGCTAGGTAGAAGGCTGCGTAAACATGGAAAACTGGCTAAAAACAGGGACACTGTCCAAAAGGCCTAATTAAAGCGGTCGAAGAGGAGAAGCGAGAGAAACAGAGCAGGACACAGGTAACGATGGGATGGTATGGGGGGCAGACTAATGAAGGTGGAGATGGAGCACAGGGGATAAAAGAAAGAACGAGACAGAAAAGACTGTGCGAAGAAAACGAAAGTATGATGAGGCATATAGCCCTCGGCTTCACGTGGATTGGGAGACAGACTGCCCAAAGCCACAGTGCGTGGTCTGCAGTGAGATGCTATCTAACCATTCTAATGTGGTTCTCCACACTTTTTAGCGTGAGAGCTTATAGACCAATTGCACATTTTGATTTTGTTATCATGTAGGGTGGCTAATTAAACACGATGCCTGGAATGCGTCAATAGAATGTGTTACTTTTTTATGTGTTGGATGGTGGGGGTACGCAAGCCGAGTCAGGATGTAGAAGGTGGTCCGCGGGGAAAAAGGATGTAGAAGGTGGTCCGCGGGGAAAAAAGTTTGGGAACCGCTGCTTTAAAAAATTGTTTTTGTGAAAGTCTGAGTTACTTTACAGCTCATTATTTATGAATAGCATCATTACAATAATAACCAATAACCTAACCTGTGACTTTTTAACCAAATCAACCAATGCATTGTCACTCTATGACACATTTCCAATTCTGCCCCCACTTGTGTGTGTGCCAATGACATGGTCTAGCCAGCTACATTAGAGAAGATGAATAGGCCTAACAGTTTCCCAAGAGAAAGTCTGAAGCTGAAGTTCCTTTCAAACCTTTACATAGGATTCACTGTAAAACTAAGAGCAGACCAACAGAGTAGCCTACATCTCAGTTATTTCCTTCTATGTTTTGTTTTAGAGCAATCACGTAGGCTAGCATTCCAAGTTACAGAATAGAAACTAATGCGTTAGCTTATGGCTAATGTATATGAGAAATCCTATAGAGATGCTAACGGTTAGCATAATTGGTACACGTAGATATTTAGAGCGAACTTCAGTACATTTACAAAAGAGTTACATGAGAATAGTTATTTGTTTACAACTGACTATTAAAATACTCAAAGGCTAATGTTTTCTCTCCATATAATACCGTGTAGGAAAAAACGTGACTGTCTCATCAATGCTACTTGAACAGAAGTAGCCGCATAAAATCCCAAGTAGGCTACTCTCGCTGCACAAAATAAACATGAGGCTGCGTGGGACAACGTTGTGACCCACTAGTGATCACGTGACACTTGCTCTGCTGCACTTCTCCCGCATAGCCTACCTCCTGGGAATGTATGAGTCTTCAGTGCGTGATTTCGAGTGTTTTCCCCCCATAAGTAGGCCTAATTTAAATACTCGATAATGTCAATTTGCACATCGTTAAAACAACAATCACGATATTATCGCAGACGATATATATCGCCCACCCCTAGTGCACATGTAAGATGTCTTATTAGGAAAGGATTAGCCGTTTGTGTGTGTGTGTTCGTGTGTGTGTATGAATGAATGACCAAATATATATGAATTTGTCCAAGCTGTAAATGGTTAACAACGTGGCTCTGGCAAAGCTATAAGCATATCCAGCCAATCAGCATGATGCTTCAGGAGTGGGAACAGGAGCAGGGTTCTAAATTAACACCCGCCAACCCGCCAAATGCGGGTTAAAATTCATTTTGGCGGGTGTTAATAAAAACTTACTAGCCAGTTTGGCTGGTGATGCAACATAAGGCTCTGTTCTCAGTCATTTATCCCACTGGTAGTACTTCCTACATTTCCCATGAACACTGTGCCGTAATGCTGCGTTATGACGTTTCATACGCCCATTGGCTGCGTGGAGTTTGCAGTGAAACCAGCGCGAGAGACCATAGAAATAAACGGTGCGTCTGCTTGAAAAAACACAAGGAAGAAGAAGAAGTAAAAAGTAGGGCTGTCAAAATGAATGCGTTAATCGCAGCGATTCATTTTGAAATACATAACGTGTTACAAAATATTAATGCAATTAACGCATTGTGTTTAGCCTACCTATTTCCTTTGTGGGGGGCTGATGTCATGTAACTGAAGACCACAAGATCGTTTATTTTATTGTCTATGGAGTTAGCTGAAGATGGAGAGGAACATGAGGAGCTTTTAGGCGAAAAGTTTCAGTTTAAAAAAGCTGCCTGATCAGTGCTGCTGCTACCACCACACGCATCACACACTATGCATAGGGCACCAAGAGACAGAGGAGGTACCAACATTTAGCCAATAAATAGTAGTTTTACTGCAAACTGTTTTTCACTCTTGTTAGAGAAAGTTTACAATGTCAACATGCACCAACAGCATGTTACATAAAGACGATACTTTTCGGGTCCTTTCCATTAAGATCCACTTATACGTATGCTACTCCATTTAATTGAGAATGCGTCTGAGCACGCACGAGAGGGAGAGAAAACGAGTCGCAGGTTCCAGCTGGCTTATCAATTATCATCAATAATGACATCTCTTTTTAATATAAGAAACTTATAAAATGAAATCATGAAGGCAAAAAAAAATTGGCTAGTAGTAATTCTGATTGGCTGGTAACTTTAGAAAGTTCCCGATTCCCACCCCATCGCTCTCTCCCACTTACTTCCTGTCACTCTTCACTGTCCTGTCCAAATAAAGGCAAAAAAAGCCCCAAAAATATACTTAAAAAAAAAAAAAGTTAATTTAGAACCCTGGACAGGAGGGGTGTAATTTGATGGGCTGTTGAACACAAGTGTCAACAACCTTTCGTGAAACTGAAACAAAATTGCGGGCAGAATCTTTACAGCAAAGTACCACAGCAAGCATACACAGTGAACTTGCTGACTCATTTAAAGCCTCAGTTTTGCATTAGGCTTGTATAGGTTACTGTATGTGAAAGACTAAAATGTCCTTTGTCTCTTGCCAGGTTACTTAGCGTATGAGTTCAACAAGTTCTGGATTCTGGAGAAGCCCGAGAGCATCATGGAGTTTAACTTGTATCGAGAGAAATTTCACGAGAAGGTCAAGAAACTCCTCCTGGACCCTGATGTGACTCTAATCTTGAAAGGGGATTCTAAAAACTGAACTCTGCACAAAACAGTGAATCGCCTCCCATACTTACTACTTCTTTGTGCCCAGATAGAATGTCCCCCAAGAACTGAAGAGAACAAATATTCCCCTTTTTAGCTACACACAACAGCATAATTTTATTTTTTGTTTACAGCATCCTAGTGATGCTCTACGGGAATTCCTTCCAACATGTTCCTAATGAACATTCCAGTTCTTTATTTGAAAGGCTTGACGTTTGTAGTTGTAGGTTAAACCTCTTTGTTGTGAAGGAGTCTAAGAGACGTCAGCTCGCACACTTGGCTATTTTTAAAAAGTTATTTTTCTCCTAGGATAGTTGTTGAGACTAGTTGTTGAAACTACTAAGATTGGGTTTAATGCTTGTGTGAGGTGTTTTCACATATTTATTCAGTGCTGCCTCCTTGACTGTTTGTAAAAGTACATCATCTCAGGAAATCTAGTATTTATGTCCAGAGAAGGAGATCAAACCTGTACAAAAATATGACAACCATGTGTTTTATCCTGACTCAATTGTGCTGTTGTGACAGGCAATTAAATGTTATTTTGCATGTTTTAATGCGTTCTTCCATCGGTACTAACATTCTCATCAGGTCCTTACATTTCAACAAGCACACTTCTATAGTCGTTTCATCCTTTGAGTCGATGAAATAAGTATAAATAAATCAAACAAAAGTGATCATGGCACCGCTTCGAACATTTGAGTACAGATGGCACGGTTTGTGCCTGACTGATTTTGTGAGCATAGTAAGTTAACTGTTTGATTATGATGTAACAGCTATGTTTAATTTATATCTAAAGTGTTCATGATTTGAAAAATAACACTAATTTGTAATTTTTTTACAGTCCTGCTCAAGTTGTTTATACTGTCAATGTGCTTCATGGTAAATAAATTTAATTCCAGACAAAGTGTCTGATGTTTCTAACAGAAGAAGTGTGTGTGTATGTGTGTGTGGTTAAATAAAAGAAATACAACAAATATAAGATATTATGTCGCATGCTACTTTTAATAAATAGAAGTTTCCTTTTTATGAATGTGTAGCTGGCTCCATTTGGCTTTGAGCCGTACATCAGTATGTGTGAGGTGGTGTTTGTGCATTCGGCAGGTCAGGCAGCATGTTCTCTTAGAGGATATTACTGTATATCTAGACCTCCTCAAGGGTCTTTACAAATAAATACAAGTGTCCTAGTGACCAGGGTGCGAACTCTTCATCGCCCTCTTGTGCGCATGCTGAGGACATTTCCTTTAGCACTGACAGCACCATTGGTTAGAGAAATTAAACATTTTGTATAAATTAGTGTCATTATCAATAATATGTATAAAAAATATGTTCACCGTAATTTCAAAAGTAAACATTTTACGGTTTACATACAAGCTACATATTAGCAAATTTCAAAATGCAAGGGCATTGGGTAAATACCAAGGCAACAAAGGGAGAATTTGGGAAGATGAGGGAACAGACATCAGCATTAACACTGACAGTAGGTGTCCAGAAGGGGGCAGTCTTTCTCTTTGATTCCATGCAGTTCCAACACAAGCAACTCAGTGAATTGGATCATGGTCCTCTCAGAGCAAACTCACTCAGTATATAAATTGGGGAAGGGGGAAAGTGGAGGTGGGATCGAAGTGGACTTTTTGAAGGTTCCTTCCTACGTAGTAGCCTCCAGTTTCTTCTTGGAGACCATCATAAGCCTTTTGAGCTGCTCGAACGACACAAACATCACAACGTTCCATGAGCCCAGCCTCAGGAAAGAGGGAACGAACCTGAGGTGACAGAGATATGTCATTAAGAGGTTGGTGTAGAGAGGAAGGTGAAGACTTAAGTACAGCTCTCAAGAACAGGCTGAAGGGCTACATATGCATAAGCAGAAATTGTTAAGAGGTGGGTAAGTTTTCAGGTACAGGATTTTAAGATCCTTGTATCCTTCAAAATTGTGCTTTTGAATTATTTTGAATAAATGTGTGTGTGTGTGTGTGTATGCTTTGGATGCCCACCCTTTGTAGAAGGCTGTGGGCCCTTCTTTGGTCATCATGGTCCAGGCACAGTTGATGGCGCTTTTGTACTGGCCAGGGGGAGAGTTCATGTAGCGCGTCTTCACCACGTCCACAGGGGAGGCGATCACTGTGGTGATGAAGCCAGCTCCAAAAGCAGACACAAAGTGGCAAGGCAGGTTGTCTGTGAGGAAGAGGGGAAGGGAAGGTCACATACTGAACGCAAGTTTGTCTATGTGTGAAGTTTAAAGCCAAATTAAATATTTTAAATATTAAATATATTAAGTGACAACCTGTAATTTCCTTGGTAATCTAAAAATCCCCTTAACTGTCTTATGAGTTGATACTTTTATCCTGAACTGGCTATCCTAATTAATTTATACTTTTACCCCAAATTGCCAATGCTAATATACCATGTGAAAGGTAACCTTCACAACCTCAATCAAAGAGCTGACATGCATTAGATGATTATTCACCAGATTGCCATGTTCTCTGTACCTATATCTCAGTCCTGTTACATCACATATGTCCAATAGCAGACAGGGCATACTGTATTTTTGCCTTCAGTTCAAACTCTATTACATTGTTATCTCCGCCAGAGTCATAAAAAGCCTAAAGATAAAACTTGCTCTGCACACTTTTGTGTCTGTTAAGCCTTTTATTATCTACTTAAAAGACAACGCAGGGGTTTTATTTCACTTTGTTGAAAACTCTGTTTCTCTGCTTCTCTTTTAGTGTCTGACATGTCATGATCATGATCTGATAGCACTAGTCATATGTGGATTGCCTCAGAGGGTAAAGCTAGACAACGCAGTGTTCTCTCGTGTGTCCTTACCTGACAGGAGCTGCCGCGTGAGAATGGCTTCTTTGATGAGGTCGTAAGACACCAGTTCAGTGCAGTTCACCAGGGCATTCCTGGTGATGTTGGGTAGCGTTCCTTGGATCAAAGAAAGATTTCGGTTTGAACAATATATTAAAATAATGTCATATTAAATTTGAGATATTTGGCTGTTAATCAGCAGTAAGACTGAGAGACTGTATGATGATGAACACACAAAATCCTTTTACATCTCAATATGAGGTTTAAGTCTGTAAATTTATGTGAAGTTGTGTCAAGTATTGTATGTGCGTCACCTTGAGTGTTTGTGGGTGGTTTAACTTTCACCAAGTACTATACAGTTCTACAAGGTATTTGTTAAATCTACCTATTGCATCAAGTTTAAACATTGATTGTAAATCGACTGAATTGAGTCATGATGCAGTTTACATTTGACTGATAGTATTGCAAGCACACACTCCAACGGGTTGTTCTGTTCCATGTTCTAGGACACTGAAACACTCCCTCACCTTTCCACAGTCCTCTCAGTCCTTCGAGCTGGAAGATTTGGCGGTAGGCCTGCATGGTGCCATTATAGCGTCGGGCCACACCCTGCAGGTTCTGCTGGGCCTGGAAGCGGACCTTCACCACGTCTGTGGGCTGGGCACAGGACACGGCCATGGCCCCCGTGGTGCAACCAGCCAGGATACGAATGCCAATATTGGCGTCTGGTGTTGGAGGGGGTCACGGGAGGGGACAGCGAGATGGAGGTAGGAAGAGAAACAAAAAAGTGAGATAAAAAAAATGGTGTGTGGATGGATGAAAGAAGACACAAATTGAGAGAGAGGCAATCAGGGTAATTCTCACTGTCTTTGCCGCCTGTGTAGAAGGTTTTGACGTTGTCGTAAAGGCCGATCCTGATGGAGGCGAAGGCCATCTGCCGCTGCAGTCCTGCCACCAGGCCGTTGTAGAGCGATCGGGGCCCCTCGGTCCGAATCATGGTGGTGATTGTCCCAAACACCCCCCTGTAGCGGATGCCTGATGCTGCCGCCTTCTCCCCTTGGATCTAGAGGACAGAGAAGCAACGTTTCACTCCACACAGCACATCAAGAGGTGGAGTTCCTCTTACGCAAACAACATCAGCAATGATATTTCAAGCTAGCTCTAACACACTGTATGCCTAAACATTTTTTGTAGTGGAATAAGAAAAAAGTACTATAACATTATATTCACCCACATGGTTATAGGCACAGTTGAGGCACAAGTTCAACAAGTTGATGAGAGAAATGGCCCTAATACCAGATGCAAGTCGTGTGCTCCATCTGGCAAGGATTGATGACTATACTACATCTGGCTACTACATGTGTGCAGCAGTCTTTCAAACCTTATTCAGATGGGAGCGTACCTATGTTCCCCGGGTCCTATGTTCCCCGCTTTGTATGGGACCGGGGAACATAGGACCCGGGGAACATAGGGATGACCCCATTCAGATACTACTCAGATCTATTGCAATATCTGTACCTTTGTGGTAAGCCTCAGAAAGAAGTGATCTATGTTGTACAAAATTGATCTACATTGAGTTAGGCCATTGAGTTAGGCCAATGTGGTAATATGGTGGCAGCATGGAGGGGAGTGTCTCCAGGACGCTGGTTTCACTGTTAAGCCTTCATGAGGTGTCGTGGGCCTAACTTAACGAAACATCGGTGAATGAGGGTGCCCACTTGATAACCCCAATGACATGCCGCATACTATATAGGCTACTGCTGTTGGATAGGCCATTTGTATTGTGCTTGTGACCATTTGTTGGCGGATTTGTGGGTAGTGTGCTTTTTAAAGTTAAACTTGAGCAGGGGCTTCTGAATGTGTTTTTACCTTGGATTTTGGCACAAGGGATTTTAACATCTAATCCTGTGTATTAATGTAAAGGCCAATGTCCAAAGACAAACAAATCTGAAGGAGATAAACAAAAGGAGAAGAAAGGAAACAGGGTGAGAGGTGAGAAGGACGGAAAATAAACAGAGGAGAAAGATTTGACTGAGGGAAACAGAGAGTGGGGTGGCGAAGGAGAGTGAATGGGCATCCGCAGGCTAAATCAGAGCTTCTGTGTCCTGATTAGGAGTGAGAGGTGTTGTGCAGGAGGTCAGGTACCTGTAGCCGCACTTTGGCGGTGTCCAGCGGGAATGTCACCAGGTCAGCAATGCAGGCGGCTGTGCCAGCGCTCAGAACCTTCACACCAAGAGGAGGGGGCACGTCGGAGGGCTTCAATCCCACCATTCTGACAGCCGGCTAACACACACACACACACACACACACACACACACACACACACACACACACACACACACACACACACACACACACACACACACATCCAGTTAAATTCAGATAATTATTGTGTGAGGGAACATTTCATTGCAGAGCATGTAATGATCTGCAAAAGCTCTTATTAACATGAGATAAAGGACATGACACAGCGCACTGAAGCTTTGTTATCTGGAAATAAATGCCATTGTTGGACTTTAAATTGGGTATGGCCTCCCCATTACACTAATATTGATACAGGATTTATCTGTAGTTGCAGAGGAGAAGAAGGAAATAGAGTGGGGATAGGTGCACAGAGGACTAGAGTAAAGTGAAACATGTTAAAAGGATCTCTCTATTTCATTTCAACTCTTCATCTTTATACAGCAGGTGCTCTTGTGCCAGATTTCACTGTACCCTTGACTGTTCAAAGTGCAATGCAGAAATACATTTTTGCAAATGATTGCAAAACCAAACAGTATGGAATTAATTGAACATTTGTGTAGTTCCAAACCTGTTTCTTAAAGACCCTTCATTAATATGTTGCTTAATTAATTGCATAAAATAATACATTATTGGTACTTACATTATTAATCCACTGCGAGTCCTGAAATTGTTTTGGGAAATGCGGTGGGATGGCACAGGACTGGAATTTAGCCACTTGAAGCCTGCCTGGATTGTAGAGGAAGAATGCACATTTTTCTTTTCTTTATATATCATTACCAGCTGACGTTTTTTTTTTCTATCTTTTATGACACCCAGTTTGAGAGGCGTTTCTCTGGGGAAGATCAGCAGCGAATCAAAGTCCATACACTGACTGAGAGGCAATGTCCACCTCCTTCTGTCCAAACCTCACACTCAGACAAACAAGTTAGTAGAAGCCACTGTTATACTGCTCTTTAAGGCCATAGGATCAGGCGAACATCAATCTGTAATTCACTACAGAATGACGTTTTTCATTTGGGGACATCTGATGATGTTTAACATCCTGACAAGTTATGCTGGAGTAAAAGGTGTATGCTATTAATAGCCTTGGTTGAGACACACGCAGACGCTAAGGAGCTCAATTCTAAGCCTGAACCAAAGGGCCAGGGCCTGTCAAGGCCCTCAACCAATACATATAAATGCTTTCCGATTGGGGACATGGGATTGGCTTTGAAAGGTGACAGCTATAGGACTGATGTCTTGTATTCATTTTAATTAATTATTTGCATGTGTAAATGTTTATGGATTGACGGCCAAGGACCAAAGAGTCAGTTTTCACTCTAACTGACTGTAGAAACAGCAGGGTTGTTTGTTATTGAGAAACAGTGACCAAGACTTCACTGACAACTCAAAGGTCCTCCCAGCATCCTTCTGCAGATTCAGCTTTTCTTTAATGTTTTTGTCTCACTATTTGTTGCCGTAGGGAGAGACTGCTAGAAGGATGGCAACGTTAACAACACATGTTGTCATGGTGGTCCCTTGTTTTCGGACATTGTGGTTTGTCTCAGCATTTTTCAGGTCTGGCTGATTGGCTGCTATTGACCTCTCAGTCAACAACATCGCAGGCTGAGATGGGGCCAGAGGCGCAGTATGGTGCAGTGAGGAGGAGTGCTCCTGACGTCAATGTCAAAAGTTCACAGTGGGCCGCTGATAAAAGATTTGGCTCATAGTCTGTTTTGGCATTACCCTTTACAAAGGGATAACAGCAGTGGAGGGAATACCAAGTATAGAAGAGGATTAAAAGTGCACAAGAGCCTAGAAAAGACTATTCAAGTGCTTGCTAAAACACATTTTAGGCATAACCTGCCCAGTGCAACTCAGTCCAGGACTATTTAGCTAGTCAATAACTTTATTATTCAAAATGACCAACATTCTGTATAAGTGTACAAAATGTTACAGTATATATCTCATACACAATCGCAAGGAATGCTTGAAAGACAGACATGTAGTAGCAAGCATTTCCTGAACATTCAGCTTAACACGCACAAGAAAACAAGCAAGGACGAAGTTGATTTAGTTTCCGCAAATATCAAATATGTAATATACAAGTTTGGTGATGGGGAAACCTGAAGACCTGCACCCACAGCACACTAGGCTTCATGGGTGCATGGTACTTGTGTCTGGTTCCTCTATGATTAACCCAAAGCCAAGAGTGAACCATTAAGCTCTGTCTGCAACTACAGTTATCAATGTTGGTACATTCATGGAGGGTGAGATTACATTCTTGGTGAGTCACTCATACACTCATACACAATCAGGCATTCTCTCTCTCTCTGTCTTTCTCCCCATCTCTCTCTCTCTCTCTCAAACTTTTTTACCATCAACTGTGAAGCTTAATAATAAGAAGATTTAAGGAATTAGTGAATGACAAAAGCCCTGAAGTATGCAGTATTTGTGGAACATTATAAGTAATGGCTTTTCACTGATTATTTAACCATGACTGATTGTTAAGTGACTGTGTGTGCAGATTGGATGAATCGCTAACATTTTCATCTTTACAGCCGAACCAGCTTAACAAAAAACAACTCTTGAGTTCATATCCAAACAATGATTCTCATCACCATCTTAGCTGTAAATCTTCCCTTCCTTGTACTGTTGAAGGAGTCTCCGGAGAAGATAATGTTGCTGAACTATGGAGACAGTATAGCTCCCTCTTTAACTGTTTAAAACATGATCCATATGTGGAAGACTCTGCTATCAGTGATGAATCAATAAGTATACTGACACATGAGGTATTTGATGCCATATGGAAATTACCTAACAACAAATGTGGTATGGACTCAATAACTGCAAAGCATCTGAAAAATGCCAGTCTCAGGCTTGCTCCCCTCCTAGCAATCAACTTTACTGGTTTGATGATCCATGGCATACTACCAGATTTAATCTATTCTGCTTGTCCCAGTTATCAAGGACAAAGCTGGAAAAGTTGGTTGCCTGAATAATTATAGACCTATAGCATTGGCCAGTATCTTATCCAGAGTAATGGAAAGAATCCTCCTTGACAGAGTGAGTGGGTATATCTCTTCCCTGGATAATCAGTTTGGATTCAAGCCAAAACATGGCATAGACATGTGTATTTATGCTCTTAAGGTAATTGTGAATTTGTATAAGGCTAAAAATTCTACTGTTCTAATGTGTTTTATTGATGCCTCTAAAGCGTTTGATCGAGTGAATCACAAACAGCTCTTTATTAGGCTAAAGCAAGGGGGAGTGCCTGGGTATATTGTGAGGGTTCTTGCCTATTAGTATGCCCACCAGCAGATGCACATCAAATGGGGGGGTTGCATATTTGCCCGCTTTAGAGTGTCCAATGGTGTCAGGCAGGGAGGAATTTTGTCTCCTGTCTTATTTAATTTATATATGGATGAACTGTCTAGGAGAGTGAATGGTTGCAACACTGGCTGTATGATTGGTGGCATGCTGGTGAATCATCTTATGCATGCAGATGACCTTGTAACTCTTAGTCCAAGTAGTGCTGGGCAGCAGGAGCTGCTCTGACTATGGTGTGGAATTTGACATAAAATATAATTCCAGCAAAAGTGCTGTTTTAATATGCAGAACGAAACAGGATAAATGGCTTAATTTCCCTGTGTTCAAACTAGCCAATAATTGTCTTGAGGTCTGCAAAAAGATTAAATACCTTGGTCATTTTATTACAGATGATATGAATGATTATGATGACATATACAGACAGTGTTGTAAGTTATATGCACAGGCAAACACCATAGTACGTAAGTTTAGCTACTGTTCCAGTCAAGTTAAAGTGGCTCTGTTCAAAGCTTACTGCACACCACTCTATACTGCCCATCTGTGGTCTTCTTACAAAAAATCCAGCATGCAGAAGTTACAAGTTGCCTACAATGATGCGATGCGAATTTTACTCAAGGTTCCCAGAGTAGGGAGTGTTAGTCAGATGTTTGTATCTGCAGGAGTAAGCACACTGAAAGCACTTTTAAGAAATTTTATGTTTAAGTTCATGCAACGTCTGGATGAGTCCACCAACAGTATCATGGTGGCACTCTCAAATCCATCTGAGCTGCTCCAGGTACACATCCAGTCTGAGAGTGCATTGGCTGAAATGTCTGTATGTATTTTAATTGTATTTGTTTTTCTTCTTGTTTGTCTGCTTGTTTTGTTTTGTTTGTCTTTACTGTTCTGTCTTGCGTAGCTTTTGGACATGAGTCTGGCAAATAAACTGAATTGAATTGAATTAGCACTGATGCTGATAACACCTACTCTTACATAACATTTTAAATCTGAGAATGCGGCTATAATAATGATAAGATAAAGCAAAACTGAATGAGCTGGGAGCTACTAGCACTGATTAATTCGCTCTGTTCAAATAATTGTTTAGCTGCAGAGCACAAGGGTGAGCAGACTGTATAGCCCAGTTTGGAGTCTCAACGTGAACTTTGATACTCGCATGTCTCGCTTTGTCAATCGCATTGAGAACACAGTGATGTGTTCTTCCACTCGATTAAAATGTGCTGTTGTGTAACAATTGCACAAAGACAGAGCAGACTAAAGTCTACATTGAAGACATCCACAAGACGTCCTCTCTGGTTGGTCGAGCATGATGAAATATGGTACTACATGTCTGTGATGTCATTGCACTAACTATGAGTGTGATTACCGATCAATAAGCCAGTGTATTTACACTGCCCCTGAGCAGCAGTGCTGTACAACTGCGGTTAGTGATTGGCAGTTCCCTTGTTCCCCTACAACAACTAGAAGTCCAATTGTGATTGGTTGATCTGTCTCACACCCCCATACGTCATATCAATGAAACCATTTTCAGGTGTGTCTAAGTGTGTGTGTTGCACGTATGTGGGTGTGTAATGCCAACAGAGGCACAGATTTGGTCAGTGGGTGGGGAAGCTGTGGCAAAGGCTATATGACTGTGTTATGTACTATTTGTGGAAGGGGGCTGGAAGAGACTGCTTCGCTCACTCTTGCGATAACCACGCTCCCTAGAAATGCGTCAACATAAGCTGTGTCATTAGGACATGACAGACCTGAGGGGTATACTTACTATGAAACAAAATAAGTGGTGTGTTGAGCCTAAAGCTTGAGGCCCATTTCAATTTGACAGGCAGAAGCAAACATTTGTGGCTATTGCCTTGTTGGTGAGCAATTGCCAATTTTTACACTAAAAGCCAGGAATGTGCGCCTCTGTCAAATTTCAAATTTGAAAAAGCCTGTCAATTCAGACTTTATGCTCCACATACCAGTAAACACGCTTCATAGTTTACCCTAGGATATCATAGTACTGCTTTTAAGTACTTTATTAAGTACCTGTTAAAGTTGTATTAACACAAACAATAGCACAGTTGCTACTGATAATAGGTATGCTAGCATTCTAACTGTCTACCATAAATTCCTGCCTATTAATCGAGGTTTATACATTGATTTGGCTAAATTTCTTCAGCTACATGAGGTTAATACATACAGTAGGGTTGAGCAATACATGGGAATGTTTTCATTATACTTCTTTGTGATCAAAGCACGATCTGATTCGGATTCATCCTTGGTTTACTTGGCACTGCAGTTAATACATGGGTGCAGTCAATACATAGTTTTGTCTTCTTTAATCTGCATAAAACAGTCATGTGGTTGTCGATGTGTTTTTTTTTTATTGACTTTTTTTGTGGGTTGGTCAGACCCAAACCACAGAACTGGCATGTGACTCTGAAAGTTAAAATCAGAGGACGATGCCAACATGCTTCAAAAACTGTTGCATACTGTCTCTGATTTTTTTAATTGTTACTTTATGATATATATTATTTATATTATATTACTCAACCAGGTAATACAAATCTTAAATCCACCAAGTAGGTTACAAACAATCTATTTATCACACTCCTTCATTCAGATTGCTGTTATATGTGAGCATTTTGTTTATTGATAAAAGGAATTGAGAATTTTTGATGGTATGTTTAGAATTTTTGTTTTTAAAGGCTGCTGCCATCTTGTGGTCACCCCTCACATATACCTCAACCAGACTTCCATCAGTCAAATCATCAATTCCTTCTTTCCTTCATTCATTCTAATATTAGCCACCCATGTCCATACTGCCCATTGCAGCATACTAATGGCTACACAAAAAATGAGCCCATACAGTGTATGTAACATAATTCACTCTAGAATTTAATTAGTTCGGAGTGGTAAAACAATGGGACATTTAAAATCATTCACAGTTATAATCAAATAAAAACAGCAGCATAAAACAGCATAAAAACAGTAAAACAATGATGTTTTATATATAAAAAAAGACCAGCTTGAGACGATGAATAAAACATGCAATGTTCCCGTAAGGGTTGAAACAATGTAAAATTAAATTAAAATGTCAATATGTAAACCTTTTCTAATCCAAACCCTTCTGAGTATGTTGTATAAAGCATCAGATTAGACAGACCATATCTTATGCTGACCATGAATAGGAGCTTGCTCTCAGGGTTTAACCAACATCCTCTTAAAAACCAAACAGATTTCAAACGGTACTCTCAGCCTACTCTCAGTACAGCCTTGATGTTGTGTACATATAAACATCAGCATGACAAAGACGGCAAAGAAGTGTTGTCTAGAGACTTCATTATTCTCAATAGCCAGTTATACCCATTGAATGGCGTGTGCTTACAAGATGGATGACCTCTATACAGGAGTGTTTGTTTATATGGGACTTCAGAACAGAAAGTGCAAGTGCTGAGAGAGAGAGAGAGAGAGAGAGAGAGAGAGAGAGAGAGAGACAGAAAGACTAGGAGGACAAATGTGGTTATGCTGTGTGTGAGTATGAGGGTGAGTGAGGAAGAGAAGTATAAGAATAGGAGGACATGAGTGTGTAAGAATAAGTGAAGGACAGAGAGAAAGAGAGAGAAATAGAAAGAGAGAGACAGAGAGAAAGAGAGAGAGAGAAAGAGGGAGAGAGAGAGAGAGAGAGAGAGAGAGAGAGAGAGAGAGAGAAAGAAAGAAAGAAAGAGAGACAGAGAGAGAGAGAGAGAGAGAGAGCCAGGGGAGTGTGTAAGAAGCCGACAGACGTTGTGAACTGGCTGGGTCACGAAGCTACTGTGCCACGTGATACCTGTACAAAGTGAACTCTCAGAAGCACATTGTGTGACATACAGCAGCTGGCCACCTTTTCACATCTAGGATTGAAATTCCCAAAAGAACTGCCATTGTGTCCATCTTTGGCAACTCACTGCAGGCAAGATCCTATATGTTTCAGCTTTCACCATATTACATATTGCTTTAGTCACTAAAGCAATGTTTCCTTTGGGTTTCTGACTGGTTCTCTTAAGGGGCCTCAGAGGCTCAGCGCATAGTTCATAGCTCAGTCCTTTTCTGAGGCAGGGCTTCTTCTGACTGTAACAATATCCCAGTTCATATAAAGTATATCCAGCACCATAGTCCAGTTGCTTTAAGAACCATAGGTCCTTCTGGAGTCCTTCTAAAATCATTTTTCAGTGTGCAATAAAGAATAAAAGTGATACACGATTGCAACAATGTCAAGATAAAATACACAGACAAATGAAGTGTCTTCCATTTCCAATAGCATCTTTACACAGATGTATAGTACACATGTGGATAATAATGGGCCTACCCATTACAGTGGAAATGTGGATGATAATGGGCCTACCCATTACAGTGGAAATGCTATATGTTATATTTAAAGACAGATGAAGTGAGTTTATGAGTGTTATTGTCCTTCCGTTTCTCTCATTTAGTCAGGCTTACAGGCAAGATGGAGGGGAGCCTCAAGATAGCGTCTCTATCCTGAGAGCGAGATCTCATAATCGCTAATGGACGACTGTGTGCTGCCGACCTTGCGAATATTCTTGGCGTTGGTGATGCGCGCCATGATGTCCACAGGCTTCTCGAAGTAGAGCACCAGCGCCTGCTCGGTCAGCACGGAGGCCAAGAACTGCTCGAAGGTGATGGCCCAGTCCTTGTCGATGCTGGCACTGTGGGGCAGGCTACCTCCGCCGTGGGGCCCACCTGGAACGCGGGAGCCAGTTCCGGCATGAGACCTTGTGCTGTCGTTAGGCCCAGCTCCGCCATCGAGCCCGTTGCTGCGCACCAGGACCGCGTCGTCGGCGATGTCCTCGCAGTGGAGCTTCTCATCCAGCTCGTGCGAGCCGGCGCTCAGCACCGAGTAGGAGGACATGGACGTGTCGTCTTTGGTCTCGTCGTCGGAGATGAGCATGGCCGAGGATGCGCCCGTCTCCTTGGGAGATGCGTCGTCCAGCTTGATGTCCTCCATGGGCGTGGCGCAGGGCAACAGTGGCTGTGGCTCTACTCCTCCGTTGGGCTTGGGCTGGCTCTCCTCCGTGCTGGAATTCAGAGAGTCGCCCTGGCCCCTCCGCTGCAGACGACGACGACGACTAGTCAGCTTGGTCCGGTGGGCCCCGCCGTCCCCGCTGGACTTGCCTCGCGCCGCCTCCTCTTCCTCATCTTCGTCATAGTCTTCCTCATCGTCTTCGTCGTCCTCGTCTTTGCTGGAGGGGCTGCAGAAGAGCTTGCCCACCTCGCCCATCTCCAGCAGCAGGCTGGTGACGGTGGCTGTGGCGTGGTACAGCTCCTGCTCGTTGGGGTCCTCGCTGAACAGGTTGTACAAGGTCTTACACAGCTCAATGAACTGGCTCTGAGAGAGGGAGATGGAGGAAGAGTCAGCATGTGGCAGCAAGGGACACTGAGACAACCATAAACACCACATATTTTCCCTTTGGAAACGTGCATTAGAAGTTAGCATGACATGCTAACAAGATCATTTCTCATTTTTGTCACATTGTTCAAGTCATGCAATAGTTACACTCGTCTGCCTCCACACTGGCCTTGCAGTGGAAGTGCAGCAGCTTGTGAGTTGTCATTATTGGACATTATTTGTGTGTGAAGGTGTGGATAACAGCTTGTGAGTTGTCATTATTGGACATTATTTGTGTGTGAAGGTGTGGATAACAGGCATGCTGCCGACGTCCAGAGAGGGAGGCTTTTTAATCTCAGCATGCTTGAGATCACCATTTGTGTTGACATGCAGGCGCTTGATTTTCAGCTTAAATAAGCTTAAGCTTTTTGGCTATACATTTATTTATTGAAAAAATTAAAAATTGTCTTTATGTCTAATGTCTTGGATCATTAGTCAGGGTCTGCAGGGTTGCATGAGCCTAGTGTGACGGGACTGCAGCGGTACCTGGTTCAGTTTGGGCAGGTCCTTCATGTTTTCTAGCTTCGACTTGGCCTCCTGGTTCCACAGGCGCAGGTAGTTTCTGTAGTCTGGAGTGTGCATTTTCTTCACTGCAGCACAGAGACAAAGAGAGAATTACACTATTTATTTGTAAACTTAAATGAAAACAATATTTTGCAGTAGAAAATCAGTTTGACAATAACATGGTTGGAAGTTCCTTAATGTCTCCCCAAATAAAGCCAAATGTTCTGGTTCATGATCAAGGCAACCATGCCAACACCGTCTCTTCCTGATGTATTTTTATGGGGCTTTGGAACAGCAATTTGGAGAGACTGACGGGTGGAGAAGGGTAGAACAGGAAAAAATTATGGAGCAAGTAAAAAAATAGAGAAATATTTTACTCAGTACAGCCCTGAGGCAACTAAACAACTCTCCCGCCAAGTAGAGTACCACCAAATTGCACCTGCCTCAGGGCAACTAAAACTCTGACTAGAGAGTCTGCCAATCAGCCACTTATACCTCACTGTGAGGCTGGTGTTCCCAGACTGCCTAACTCACTCCAACATCCCAAACAATATTCATGGGCAGATAGTTGGTGTATTGTTCCTCATTTAGAAGAGCTTGTTCCAGTTCAGGTGGACACACTTTATTTGCCCTAGATGGCCAATGAAGAATGGGAAGTACAAGCCAAAGACTAATTCAATTACTGTTGCTTTCCAATGCAGGCCTCAGTGCTTGTAATGCTGACCCATGATGTTTATTCAGCTAGTACACTCAGTTCAGTTCCTTCCTACTTTAAATCTGTGATGTCCTGTAATGTCCTGTCCTCATCTACCAATACCATCCACCACGGATTTTCACATGAACAAACAAACATGTCATTCTGCAGTCATTCTAATGAACGCTTTGTTTTCCTCATTTGGTCAACTGAAAAAGAGTAGTTCCGAACCGGGCCAAACATCAGAATCTCATTGAGAGGAATTGCCCGCTTAGTTGACTCTGAGCCCTGAGGGGCCCAGAGCAGTAGCGTCTCCATTCACTCTGCTTACCCTGCCTGCCTGAGAACGTCAGCTGAGCCAAACACATTTTGCTACATTTGCCCTCTCAACATAGTGAGGATTTGATGTGATTCCAGGTATACTGTGATTTCTACCTTTGTGTGTGTGCAGTTGTGCCTACCTTTCTCAGTTCTGAAAGTCACCCTCACAAATCCGTCATCCTTTTCACTCTTGCATTTGGAGTCCAGGCCTAAAGGTGAAAGGGCAAAGGGCAAGGGTTACACTGCAGAAAGTGTTTCGGAGTTTCTCAGTACTTGAGACGACAGCATGTCAGCCCAGACGGCCTGGAGCTTAGAGTAACTAGAGAGGAGCCGCAGCGTGCTGACGTCTGCCGCTAAACAAACACTCCTACCCTCCGCCCCGGCCCATCCATCCCTCTGTTGCTATGGCAACTCACCATGTGATGTCTCTGGGGTGATGTCCTCGAAGAAGTACTGTGTGGCTTCAAACGCTGAATCAGGCTCTTCCTGCTCATGTGTCAACACAATCTCTGAGGATATATATAGAGAAGAACAGAGAGAGAAAGAGAGAAAAAAAAAAAAGAGAGAGAGAGAGAGAGAGAGAGAGAGAGAGAGAGAGAGAGAGAGAGAGATACGTTTCCAGTCTGAATAACTTTACACACACACACCATAACATAAAAAAGTGTGTCAGTCTAAATTATAAATATTCCATTTATTGGCACAAAAAAGATTAACCAGAATGACATGATAATACCATTAATATTCCAAATGTCAGCAAAATACACCATATAGGCTCAGAAGTGTTTATGTAACCACCATCACTTCACCCGACATTTGCACTTCCAATTCCCATTAAAAGAAAAGGCTCCTTGGTCTTTCCCAGTGATGTATTTTACTAAGAGTAAACAGCCATACACATTCAAAAGCAGGAATATTATTATTCAGGGAACAATTATGCATATTAACTTGTCAAAATGGCTATGACATGTAGAACAGATCACAATGGAGATCAGATCATAATGCATCACCACTGAGGCAGATTGACTCAGCAATAGTTACTTCACCTGCTAGCCACATTTGTTGGGTGAATATTCCGCTTTCTTTAGCAGGATTGTACATTCCCAAAAATCTACAGCATAAGGCTGACTTATAGTACTTACAATGACAAAGAGTTTTTAGTAAATCTACTCAAGTCAATATTATCATAAGGCCCATCTGTGATTCTTTCACTGCCCTAAGAGGGCGCTTAAATCACATGCAACACGGTGAGATGTTAGTTGGTGTGCATGCTACATGCTAAATCCACTGAAGGCCAAATGTAAGTGCATTAGGCCCGAACCTT
>NW_027468663.1:39164497-39361997 GCF_046254945.1 Alosa pseudoharengus
CGATGGTCTGAATAACCCGTAACCTCTGTTTGAATCGCATCTGCTCAATGACGTCTGCTCGGATGGAGCCAAATTTCTGCAGAGGACCAAAGAAGCCATTTTACACAAAGTCAGTACATGACACACACACACACACACACACACACACACACACACACACACACACACACACACACACACACACACACACACACACACACAGACACAGACACAGACACTTACGTCATAGGAGCTGCGGACCAGTTTGAAGATGTCCACTTCTGGGTGTGGATCTCCATCATCTGTGAGCAGGGAGTGGAGGTGGGGAATGGGTGGCAAAGTGCTGTCCTTATTGGTCACACTGTCCAGATACCTGACACACACACACACACACACACAGTATACATTAATATGGACACCTCAGCATGCAACACTTACTTTATTGCATTACATTAATCTCGCTCTCATTCTAACATCATAAGTACCAAGCTCTTCTGCCCTAGCAGCTGTATGGAGTAGATCTGTGCCACATCACAGCAGGACCCATCCCACAATCCCCTGCTCTCCACAATGGCACACAAGCTCCTGTGCGGACCCTTCCCATGAGCCCTCACCTGCCCAGCACAGTCATGGCCTCCCCGTCGTCCTTGCAGCCCAGCAGCTTGTGGATGTTGGCGTCCAGCACGGAGAGAGCCAGCTGGAAGATGACCTTGATGCCCTCGTAGAAGAAGCAGTCCACCACGACCACGGCGCTCTCGAAAGGCATGACGCTGAGGAAGAGCGTGAGGAACCAGGAGAGCGAGATGGTGGAGATCACGCCCAGGTCCTGCATGCAGTCGTACAGCTGGGGCACGTACTCCCGGGCCAGCTCCTCAAACACACCCTGGTCCACCAGAGCACCTGGACACAGGGAGAAGGGAGGTCAGTCATGCATATATTCTCACACACACACACACACACACACACACACACACACACTTCAACTCTTCAAGCAGCTGGTATCAAGAAGAAGGAGAGAGGTAATCCAAGAGTGTTTTTGACAAATGAGAGAGGTATTAATACTTGAGCATGTGCACAAACACATGCACACACATACACACATCAACTCTTCACAAAAGTAGTTTGAGTACTGGTGAGGAGAGACACAACACCAAAACTATACTACAGCTGCCCCTTTGTGTGTGAAATGAACACCACTCTTAGATCTCGAACATCTCTCTCTTACCCACTCTTACATCTCTAACATCTCTCTCTTACATCTCTTACATCTCTAACATCTCTCTCTTACATCTCTAACATCTCTCTCTTACCCACTCTTACATCTCTAACATCTCTCTCTTACATCTCTTACATCTCTAACATCTCTCTCTTACCCACTCTTACATCTCTAACATCTCTCTCTTATCCACTCTTACATCTCTATCATCTCTCTCCTACCCACTCTAACATCTCTTACATCTCTAACATCTCTAACATCTCTCACATCTCTCACATCTCTCACATCTCTCACATCTCTCACTTACCCACTCTAAAATCTCTCTCCTACCCACTCGAACATCTCTAACATCTCTCTTACCCACGACTCTGGTGTTGTAGTAGTCAGGCAACATCCTTTCACACAGAGCCACCAGCAGCCAGAAGGCCTCTTCCTCTTTAGCATAGAGCAGCAGCACCGACGTCACGATGTTCATGGCCTGAGAACACAGACACAGCACCGGAGATGACACTCCAGAGTGACTCAGTGAGTCTGTATATGGTGTTTGTATAAGTATAAGTATATATACTTTTTTGATCCCGTGAGGGAAATTTGGTCTCTGAATTTAACCCAATCGGTGAATTAGTGAAACACAAACAGCACACAGTGAACACACAGTAAGGTGAAGCACACACTAATCCCGGCGCAGTGAGCTGCCTGCTACAACGGCGGCACTCGGGGAGCAGTGAGGGGTTAGGTGCCTTGCTCAAGGGCACTTCAGCCGCGGCCCACTGGTCGGGGCTCGAACCAGCAACCCTCCGGTTACAAGTCCAGAGTGCTAACCAGTGGGCCACGGCTGCCCATTTGTGTGTGTGTTTGTACAGGTAATGTCCCAAATGAGTCAATGTCTATGTCTATGCATATGCAGCAGGTATCTGTGCACTGCCATATACCTATGGTCACACACAGAACATTTCTGAGAAACAGCTGTGTGTAGCAGTTCTCAGATGACTTAGCGGACAGCTTCCACTGCAGTGCTCACACAGCATGCTGAATCATTTCCCAGTGCCTCAGAGCTGTGAGCCTTTGTGTGTTTGTAGTGTATTTGAAGTATGCATCAGTTCAGTGTAAAACACACTAAAACACACTAAAATGCACACATGCTATACATCTATAGTGTAGTCCTACATCTTTGTGTAGAAAAGGATAAATCTGTGCAGGTGTTTGGGTATATGTGTGAGTATATGTAGTACAAATGTGTGTGTGTGTGTGTGTGTGTGTGTGTGTGTGTGTGTGTGTGTGTGTGTGTGTGTGTACCTGGCAGTAGCCAATGTTGGGGTTGCGGAAGGCGTACGCGGTGAGAACCCGACGCAGCGCGGCAATGCCCATCTCGTTCTGGAAGGCAGGATGCTCCGGCAGTGAGCGGTGCAGGTCCCTCTCGATCTCCTCCGTGGCCAGGTTGTACTTCCCCATGGACTTCTCCACCAGGTCCTCGTAGTAGCCCGGGTGGGTGGCCATCTCGTTGATGGCCCCTGGTCAGACACAGAAGCAGCAGATTTGATTAAAAAGAAACCCTCTTGACCAATGGCCCCTCCGGTGGGTCTCCAGTCAGAGTGTGTGATGGGAGTCTGTACATGTCAAAAGGGCTTTTCTTTTCTTCCCTTCATTCACATTACATACAGAGAATAGCTGGAGAGGCCATTCTGTTCACTCTCCTGAGATGGGAGGCTACATTAGGCCAGACAGTAGGACTGGCGAATCTCTTGTTGTACTCAAGAATCAGTGGTCAGCCTTTTGGTTGGATGTAGATGTTTAAAATGGGTTGAAACCTCCCTGTTCCTTTCAATCTGATCCTTTCAAGAGAGTTCCATTATCAGCATCATAGTTGGCCCCACAAGGCTTCCGTTTTAACATTCCATATGTTATCTTAATGCAGAGGAAGTAGATTGGGAACCAAATAGAACGTTCAAGCAATGATTTTGTTTTTATTGTTGAAAGGTTCTATACGCACATAACCACGCAGCTGGGTTAGTGTGATGACGCAACTGCCACATTGTATGACTCACTGCCACCCAGATCCAGAAATACATTCAGTCTTCACAGCACCCCACTGAGCCTCCACAGCTCTGCCCAAGACTAACCACACACCCCCCTTTAGCAAAGCTCAACTCCTCTGCTTTCCATGAGGCAGAATAGGAGGCTGATTGAGAAGAAAAAAAAAAACCTTCAGGGCTGCAAAGGCTGAGTCCAAGAGAGTATTCAAGATGCATTACATTTTCTACTCCCTTAGGAGATCCTCTGCCATGGGATCCAACTGACTTGCGTGAGTGCAGCACTGATATGTGCTCACACTCATATGAAGCTTCAGCACTGATCTGTGCACGCACTCATATGAAGCTTCAGCACTGATCTGCACTCATATAAAGCTTCAGCACTGATCTGCACTCATATGAAGCTTTAGCACTGATCTGCACTCATATGAAGCTTTAGCACTGATCTGCACTCATATGAAGCTTCAGCACTGATCTGTGCACGCACTCATATGAAGCTTTAGCACTGATCTGCACTCATATGAAGCTCCAGCACTGATCTGCACTCATATGAAGCTCCAGCACTGATCTGCACTCATATGAAGCTCCAGCACTGATCTGCACTCATATGAAGCTCCAGCACTGATCTGTGCTCGCACTCATATGAAGCTCCAGCACTGATCTGTGCTCGCACTCATATGAAGCTCCAGCACTGATCTGCACTCATATGAAGCTTTAGCACTGATCTGCACTCATATGAAGCTTTAGCACTGATCTGCACTCATATGAAGCTTTAGCACTGATCTGTGCTCGCACTCATATGAAGCTTCAGCACTGATCTGTGCTCATATGAAGCTCCAGCACTGATCTGCACTCATATGAAGCTTTAGCACTGATCTGTGCTCGCACTCATATGAAGCTTTAGCACTGATCTGTGCTCGCACTCATATGAAGCTTCAGCACTGATCTGCACTCATATGAAGCTTCAGCACTGATCTGCACTCATATGAAGCTTCAGCACTGATCTGCACTCATATGAAGCTCCAGCACTGATCTGCACTCATATGAAGCTCCAGCACTGATCTGTGCTCATATGAAGCTCCAGCACTGATCTGTGCTCACACTCATATGAAGCTCCAGCACTGATCTGCACTCATATGAAGCTCCAGCACTGATCTGCACTCATATGAAGCTCCAGCACTGATCTGTGCTCATATGAAGCTCCAGCACTGATCTGTGCTCACACTCATATGAAGCTCCAGCACTGATCTGCACTCATATGAAGCTCCAGCACTGATCTGCACTCATATGAAGCTCCAGCACTGATCTGCACTCATATGAAGCTCCAGCACTGATCTGTGCTCACACTCATATGAAGCTCCAGCACTGATCTGCACTCATATGAAGCTCCAGCACTGATCTGCACTCATATGAAGCTCCAGCACTGATCTGCACTCATATGAAGCTCCAGCACTGATCTGTGCTCATATGAAGCTCCAGCACTGATCTGTGCTCACACTCATATGAAGCTCCAGCACTGATCTGCACTCATATGAAGCTCCAGCACTGATCTGTGCTCATATGAAGCTTCAGCACTGATCTGTGCTCGCACTCATATGAAGCTCCAGAGAGCACCGCCTTTGAGCAGCAGTCCTCAGTGCTGCTCATCTACTGTACCTCATCCGTCTGTTGGTCTATCAAATCACTCCCTACTGCATGGACCGCTTTTGGATTACAGGAGATCAGAGAAAAGCGATCAAATAAACACGGGCCAAAAATAGCCTGTCAGCCTGACAGAATATCAGCGTCGTGGTGATAATTACTACGACACCCACCTCTGAACAGTGCTACTGTATGCACAAACACCCTCTCTGCTAGTTCTTCGCTGCAGGCTGCCCCTGGGTCCCCGTATGCCAGCTCCGAAGAGCCATCACGCATGGTTGCACATTTCCATTACCCGACCGACTACTGCCCTGCCTGAGCTCCGCAGAGCTCAACTTAGAGCTGGAGACAGAGCCAGAGGGAGGAGAGGCTTCTGCATAACATTGTAGCCCAAGAGAGAGAGAGTCTGTCTGTCTGCTCATGCTTTATGCACACATACTGTTATATAATTCTTGTTATAATGTAATTTTATGTTCTGCTTTTTTCTACATTTCTGTACTGTATTTGCTTTGGCAACTCTATTTCTCGTTGAATGGTCATGCAAATAAAGCTTACTGAATTGAATTGAATTAAATTGAATTGAGAGAGAGAGAGAGAGACTCCTGAGACAAGCACTCACTTCACGTGGCTGTGGCTTGGTGACTGTTACCAAGTGCCACAGCTGCACACAAAGGTGCAAAGCAGCTGCAGTGTGCGTATGTGTGTATGAGTATGTGTGTGCGTGTGTGCGCGTGTGTGTGTGCGTGTGTGTGCGTGTGTGCGCGTGTCTGAGTGTGTGTGTGCATGTGTGCGTGCGTGTGTGTGCGTGTGCGTGTGTGTACATAAAGTCAGTTTTCGTTTGTAGGTGTCACTTTGAAAGTAACTTGTGGTTTTGTTAAAGGATGAGGTGTTGAGGAGCAGAGTGAAGAGCATTGGTGGAGTATGTGCATGTTTGCATGAATTAGGAATATGCTGCTACAGCTCAAATGTGTATGTATGCGCACATGCATCTGTGTGTGTGAGAATGACAAAAGGAAGGTGGGGGTTTGTTAAGGTGATGTGTTGATGTAAAGGTTGAATGCAGGTAAATGTGCATATCTGAGAGCATATATGTCTGTCCTCTGCTTGCTTCAATAAAAGTTCACTCAAACTAAAAGCAAAGGGAAGGAGAAAAGAGCACCTCTACCCAATATAGCCTTAGAGAGCACCTCTACCCAATACAGTCTTAGAGAGCACCTCTACCCAATACTGTCTAAAAGAACAGCCCTACCCAATACTGTCTAAAAGAGCACCTCTACCCAATACAGTCTTAGAGAGCACCTCTACTCAATACTGTCTAAAAGAGCCCACCTCTACCAAATACTGTCTAAAAGAGCACCTCTACCAAATACTGTCTAAAAGAGCACCTCTACCAAATACTGTCTAAAAGAGCACCTCTACCCAATATAGTCTTATAGAGCACCTCTACCCAATATAGTCTTATAGAGCACCTCTACCCAATATAGTCTTATAGAGCACCTCTACCCAATACTGTCTACGAGAGCACCTCTACTAAATACTGTCTAAAAGAGCACCTCTACCCAATATGGTCTTATAGAGCACCTCTACCCAATACTGTCTAAAAGAGCACCTCTACCAAATACTGTCTAAAAGAGCACCTCTACCCAATATAGTCTTATAGAGCACCTCTACCAAATACTGTCTAAAAGAGCACCTCTACCCAATATAGTCTTATAGAGCACCTCTACCAAATACTGTCTAAAAGAGCACCTCTACCCAATATAGTCTTATAGAGCACCTCTACCCAATATAGTCTTATAGAGCACCTCTACCCAATACTGTCTAAGAGAGCACCTCTACCCAATGTAGTCTTATAGAGCACCTCTACCCAATATAGTCTTATAGAGCACCTCTACCCAATACTGTCTAAGAGCACAGCTCTACCCAATACAGTCTAAAAGAGTGTGTGAGTGCATATGATGGATGAGAGTGCTTACTCAAGGAACACATCTGAGCAAAACAGGAAGGAGGATTTACGCACACGGGTGCAACTGTGACTATGACTGCAAAGAAGGAAGTGGAGGTCATGCTCCTGGGCACCATCCACCAGTGTAGCGGATGACCATCTCACATCCTCCTATGATGAACGAATGATGTGAAGAAACAAACAGATCACCTTTGCGGTCACACATTCTGCAGCGCAACTGACTGACTGTGCAGACGCTTGTCGCTAAAACCCTGGTGGAATTCCCTCCGAGGAGAAAGACGACAGAAAATGGTGTCCCTCTTAAGGAAAGCTCATCTAGGGGTAGCCAGCGGCAGCATTCCGACCACATGCAGCTCCAAGTGCCCACGGTTCAATTCCGACCAGTGGTCTCCCACTCGTTTCCTGTCACCCTAACTCAACCTCTCAACTCGTTTCCTGTCACCCTAACTCAACCTCTCAACTCGTTTCCTGTCAACTGTCCTATCTGCATAAAGACAAAAAGAACATCTCATTTACTCCTTCATTTGTCTTACCATCTCAACCAACCAAAAGGTGTCTTTCTTTTCCTCATGGCCCTGGGCCGTAACTTTAAGATCACTTACAGGACGCACCGATCTGACCGCGTGTGGGAGGAGGATAAAGACTGCATTAAGAATATCAGGATAGAAGACTTGAAAATGACAGCACAGTGAAGTAACTGTGCTACTTTTGAAAACAGAAAGTAGGTTATGAGGCCAGTGGCATGAGCAGCATCTAAAACATGCTGCTGTGTGTGTGGGTATGTGTAGGAATACGTGGGCGTGTTGAGTGTGAAGGGAGAAAGTGTGTGGTTTCCGTGTTGTCCACATGACTTGTAACTTGGTTGTGAGACTTGGGTGTGCAGTTATTGTTTCAGTTCTAGATGTTCTGCTTTCTATTTGCCTCTAAACTACCATATGCTGTCTGTGTCTGTCTCATATGCAAGTCTGTGTTGATGTATGTGTATGTGTTTATGGGTGCAGTGTGTGTGTGTGTGTGTGTGTGTGTGTGAGAGAGAGTGAGAGTGTGAGAGTGTGAGTGTGAGTGTTAGTGACTGTGTGTGTGTGTACTAAGTACTGCAGAGTATTATGCATTTCTTATCACACAGAGCCAGGCCAATTGTTTGTCACAGAGTAAAATGAATGAATCTGTTCATCCTAAGTTTCTTAGTATCCACACAGTAAGGTCATGCATGCATTTAGGTTGAAAAGAGTTGGAGCCATTTTATCTAAAAATGAGTATTATATTAGGCGAGTCAAAATGAAATCATTCACTCATGAAAAGAGACTTCAGTGATGAAATGCCACTGCTAACATGCAGTAAAGCTTATTTGATTGGGGGACTGGAGTCTGCCTTGACTCTAAACGCCTGAGTTTCCTCTGGGATTGAACACAACTGAGATACTTCCTCTTGATCACAGCTGACATCTCCTAAGACTAATGGATGTACACTCTTGTGAGTAAACTGGTTTAACAGTACGTCAGTGGTACATGTTCGGAACTACCGATCATTCCCTGCTAAATAAATGTATTAGCAGGCTGCAACCTCTTCTCTGTGCTACTGAGTATCTGCTTTTATCCCAGGTTAATGCATATTTAATAAGGTTTCTATTTGCGTGGCAACCTTCAGATGCACACAAACTGCCAGTGTAATAATAATAATAATAATGAATTGTTTTTATATAGCGCCTTTCTAGAAACTCAAGGTCGCTCAAGAGGAATTAGAGGTCAAAGGCCTCAGTGAAGAGATGTGTTTTGAGGTGTTTGAGTGTAGCGTCCCTGTGAATCATAAACCACTCTCTGTACTACTCATAATAATTCTGATTCAATGCGATATGGGAAATACCCACCATGACCCACCACACACTCGTCACACAGTCTCACTGGCTCCTGATAATCACATCATTTCTCAACTCTGGTAGTGTCCAACTGTCCGCTGACGCACACTACACACTCACCACAAGGTTCATGTTGACCAACCAACAGTTCATTTAAAACTCTTCAACACATAATTGAAGGTCATTCGGCTATCACCTCAGCAGCCCTTGTACTTAATCATGGTATCAAAACTTTCCCTTGGGGAACCAAATGAGTGTGTGTACATACAGACATGAATGATGAACGTGACTTAGTGTAGAACAACAGTGGTAGTTGCACCTGCAGCACACACTCTGAGGTAGACCCCAACCTCAGGTGCAGACCTCAAGTCAGGCTTGGAAATGTAGGTCAGACTGTTTGTATGTTAGTGAGCGTAAGAAAGTGCAGTCTTTCTGTAAGTGGATCTGTATGTAGGCCTACAGCATGTGAGCCCAGAAACACACATGCGAGTGCAAAAACACATGTAGGTCAAGTATTATTAGGTGCTTATATTTGCTTATTCCACTGCTTGGTTGAATTTCCCATTCTCCTACGTAATTTAGAACGACCATTAACCGTATGTTATTTGCACACCTATGAAGTAGATCCATTTTTTTGGCCGTATCACACTTGTATATTAATTCGCTGAACTCGTTGTTAAGTTTAAATGAACTGTCACGTTGCATCCGAGCTGTAAAATGCAGACGTTCAGAACATGGCAACATTGTAGCATATGACAGAGGTGGCTTTTAGCTAGATGGATGACAGCAGGCTAAGTAAAATAGCGATGTTTCAAAGCTAAAGTTCATCAGAATCTTGGGATATGCCCGCTTGACAACGGGAGAGATACTGTAGAACTAACGACTGGCCTTTGGCCGTAGCAACCATCCATTTAGAACTAGTAACGGCAGTTTGTCCTGCAAGTTGAGAAATTAGTTGATATGTGTCGGAAGAAATTAGTTCTACAAACAAGACAGTTTTAGCGATTAAAAAGTTTAAATTGTAACAGGAAATGAACACAACGCAAGTGGCAACAGTGGAATAAGCGGGATAATGGACTCCACGGTGGTCTGTTCACAGAAGTTAATGTACTAAATGTTAATGCACTTACGAGGTTTATACGGCCATCCGCTTCTCAGGGTACTCATACATGTGAGAGTCGCTTCCTTCATCTGTGTCTGCGTGTTTAGGACCATGTGGTACACAGGAATCTTCATCTGTGTCTGCGTGTTTAGGACCATGTGGTACACAGGAATCTTAGTCTGTGTCTGCGTGTTTAGGACCATGTGGTACACAGGAATCTTCATCTGTGTCTGCGTGTTTAGGACCATGTGGTACACAGGAATCTTCATCTGTGTCTGCGTGTTTAGGACCATGTGGTACACAGGAATCTTCATCTGTGTCTGCGTGTTTAGGACCATGTGGTACACAGGAATCTTCATCTGTGTCTGCGTGTTTAGGACCATGTGGTACACAGGAATCTTAGTCTGTGTCTGCGTGTTTAGGACCATGTGGTACACAGGAATCTTCATCTGTGTCTGCGTGTTTAGGACCATGTGGTACACAGGAATCTTCATCTGTGTCTGCGTGTTTAGGACCATGTGGTACACAGGAATCTTAGTCTGTGTCTGCGTGTTTAGGACCATGTGGTACACAGGAATCTTCATCTGTGTCTGCATGTTTAGGACCATGTGGTACACAGGAATCTTAGTGCACAGGACAGTGTTTACATGGGAAACATGGAGAGGGAGTTGAAGTGACCTGTGACCCGTGTCCATTAGAGCTTGTGAGTGTGATTAAAGTGGACGAGTCGCTCACCTGAGAAGAGCAGCCACAGTTCTCCTCTCATGTTCTCGGGGATGCCTTTGAGAACCAGGTCCTTGGTCTTCTCCGTGCGGTACATGCACACGCCCTGGCCGTACTCCTGAAAGTGGTTCTTCCATGCCTGCTCCTTCAGGAACTCCTTAGCCTGCAACAGAGCACAGGCATCAAGGGACACAGGTCAAACCCACGGCAGCCTTTTACACAACCTATTTACAGGCCTGACCTTTGGAAAGATGCACAACCTATTTACAGGCCTGAGCTTTGGAGAAATACACAACCTATTTACAGGTCTGAGCTTTGGAGAGATACAATTACATACATACATATAAGAAATAAATGTTGAGCTTCCTGTGAATTGGACCACATCTCTTCTCTCTGTAACTGTAGCCTCATAAAGAGCAAAGCCTTCCTCTTCCTCTTCCTCCTCTTCCTAGCCCTCTTGCCCTACAGCCTTCATCTCTCCACCTCTAGACTGCGTTACTGCATTCATGGGGTTGTGCTTGGGCCAATTAGCGCTGGTCGTCCAAACACTCCCCCACGACTGTACTGCTGCTGCAGCCAACTCATTAGAGAGCCGCAGCTGGGCTATGCTGGACGGAGCTAAGCAGAGCTAGCGCTGTGCTTTAATAATGTAAAGGATGCCTAAGGGACTATGCACTGTTAAAGGCCTCGCCTCCACTTCCTCTTTCCCCTTCGTGTTGATCTCTAACAAGGTCTTAGAAGTGTGGATAGCACAAAAGTATCAAAGAATGTTCAGTAAAGGCTGTGGAAAACAAATAGATTACGAAATTGGGAGGTACGGCTCTTTCCGAATTGTGAAGAAATGCACAGCCTGTGGATATAAGCAGGTGAGCTGGTCTTTCCAGCAATGACTCCACTCTACAAAATTTAGGTTTATTCCTGAAGGAAATCTGACATTCCAACACACCTGTAGTATGCTTTTAAGTAGGATCTGCACATAATCCTGCTGTAAGAGATCAAACTAACATGCAGGGTACAGAGTACAAACACACAGTGCTAGAGCTGGGCTGCAGCTGACCAGGGGAGAGCTGTTTCTGTGTGCCTTCTCAGCTACAGTGTGTGCATATATGTGTGTGTGTGTGTGTGTGAGAGTGAGAGTGAGAGAGAGAGAGAGAGAGAGAGAGAGAGAGAGAGAGAGAGAGAGAGAGAGAGAGAGAGAGAGAGAGAGAGAGAGAGAGAGAGAGAGAGAGAGAGAGAGAGAGAGAGAGAGAGAGAGAGAGAGAGAGTGAAGGTTAGTGCTTACATGTATGCACTGAAAAGTGTCTCAGAGGAAGTGATCACCAAGTGTATGCATGGGTGGGTATCTGTGTTACTGTGTGTGGGTGTGTGTTTTTAATGTTTTACCAGTTTGGGGTTGAACTCCTCAGGTTTGCGGTGTCTGTACATGGTCATAAGGGCTTGCGTTGCCGTGGGAACACTGTTGTCGTTGAGGTTGAACTGGCGCTCGCCCTCCGTCTCGGAGCTCACGCTGCGCTGGGGACTGCAAGAGAGCAGACTGCCCTGCTGGGAGTACACCTGCGCACACACACACACACACACACACACACACACACACACACACACACACACACACACACACTTACACATAAGCACACATGCAGTCACATATGCACACGTGGGCACATTTACACCGACAGATAACATAATCACACTCTCACAAACACAGTTTCTGGTTTCAATGATATAAACTAAAGATTGCGAACAGCAGTTATAGTTTTCATAATTCATATTCAAGGCATTTTATGCCCAGTAAACTTCATTAGTCTGACTAACCACCACAGATGAGCGAGCGTGTAGTTTCCTTGTCATTTCATCTAATTTATGGTTTATGTCGGTGATGCTTTTATTTCATTTGCTTACAGTAAGCTAGCAGCAGAGCAGCTAAAGTGCATTAGATCGACGTGTAAGATGATACCAGGGAGGCAGCACTAGGGGAGGGCCATTCTGTACCCTGTGGGGAGTTGCCCTGTTGAGTCACCAATAACAGCATTAGCAGCTGAATTAGCACTCGTCTGGGAGTGGGCGGGTAATGCGCCACTCAGGCTGGGTTTGGGCAGGTCCGCTAAGCTGGCGCACACACACACACACACACACACACACACACACACACACACACACACACACACACACACACACACACACACACACACACACACACACACACACACACACACACACACACACACACACACACACACACACACGTCTGGAGCCACATTTGCACGTTTCATATAAAGATGAAGAATAGGATGCTTATTGTAATCAGCATCCAGTAAATGAGTACAGCTGCATCCTTCAGCTTATGCTTGACTGATTGGGGCCCATTTGGCCCATTACATCTCTCCATTTATAGCCCCACTTCCTCCATCCATTGGAGCTACACACTCTTCCTCAAGTCAGTTCACCAACAGCAGGTGAACCTTTCAGTATGAGCAGCAGGTTACGTTTTCTATTAGAAATTCATGTCAGCATGCTGTTCAAAAGGTATTGGCTGTCTTTATATTTATGGCATAATTTGTAGGCCTAAGCCTCTTTGGGTAAAACCTTCTGCTGGATCTCGTTTCAAGCTACAATAGGATTGTTTTACATAACACCAGTACAGAGGTCTGTGACATTTCTTTATTATTCACTTTGTATCCTACTTGTTTAAATTATTGCAGTATTTGAACTACATTTTCAACTATGTTCAGCACTTTCATGCACTGGTTACACTGCCCTGCACTATTTTGCAGTATATCCCCATCACTGTAGTATGGCGTGTAATGTCATGGTGGCGTGTTCAATAGGTCATATCTGCACCATAGTGTGATGGTGGTGATCTGTGGCCCACAGATGCTATCTGGATCGAGGAGTAGTGCCCACCTCATCGTCGGAGCTGTTAAGGCTGCCTGTGATCTCCCGCTCAAAGTATATCTTAGAGGAGGTCTGCTGCAGGAAGTCAGAGATTCGCTGCACCAAGAAGTCACGGTCCTTCAGATTAGCAAACAGGAAGGTCATGCGGTTCTTGGTGCTGATGGACAGTGGGCTGGGCAGGACATTGGAGCTGTCCGCCTTCTCCACAATGGTGACCTGACAGATCAACAGAGACAAAAGCAGTGGACTGTGAAATGTGAGCATTGATTACAACCAGGTTTCAATGTTTCCTGCCACTCACAGACAATTAGCCCATTTCACAAGATGGGGTCGCTGTGTAAATCAACTTCCTGTGGAACAGCACAGTCCCATAGACAGCAAAAGAAAAGTCCACAGGAAAGACAAAAGCAGGAAGACGTTTTACCCTGCCAATTAAGGCATCATTAACATCAATGAGGCCGGACACCTGGACACTGTGAAATAGGCTTATTGTTGCCTTGATGTGCTTCAGTGCTTTGCAGCAACATGGCCATAAGAGCCTAAGCATGCTTTAAGATGGAGGACATGGCATTGAGACAAGCTGAGCTAGACAAGCTATATTAATCATTTCTAGATATGCAATAGTCAGCCAAACTGAATCCAGACTTGTATTTCTTCATTCAAATTCTATTGTAATCATGAAAAGCTGAGTGTAACAGTTTGGAGATCTGCTAATATTATAAGGGCTGGTTTCGGGTAATCCTTTCAAACTTTCTGTTATGGTTGTTCAGTAGTTTTAATGGCTTAATGGATTGACTGCTAAACAGAATGGCAGAAGTATGGCAAAGATGACTGCCTCTGTATCCTAGCAACAGCAGGGAACTGTTAGCACAAATTGAGGGCGACAGCTGCCTGAACAGTGGTGACGGTCATGACACACAATCCGTCTGAGAGTGGAAGCTCAGGACCCTGCCTGCTCACACAGACACACGCTGTGCACGCTGAATCTTGACCACATAATTGGACAGCTCAAGCGGACACGGAGGGAAAAATCTTACTCCTATGAAAAGTCTAAGCATTCTGTGCCACTCTCATGCATATTTCACCATCAAGCAAATATGCAAGAATATGCCTTTGTTAAGGTTTCAACATGTACTGGGGCAGGTGCCCCAAGCTGCACCCTCTTAGGAATGGGTAGCTGCAATATGGATGATAAAGGCCCTTGTCTCTCATAGTGTCTCAGTGTAGAGCCCTTTAGTGACCGGTGGTGGGGTGGGGTGGGTGAGGTCTGGCGCACCTCTCTGAGGGGGATGATGAGGCTGCACAGGGTCTCCTCTTTGCTGGTGAAGCAGATGTAGTTGGTGGAGACAAACATCTGGCCCAGGATGTGCATCTTGTTGAACGGGGTCCAGAGGGTGCAGTCCGTGTGACCGTCCAGCTTCTCATCTTTGGGCAGGCGGAAGAGTGCCCGGTACCTCTCGCTCTTGGCCCGCGCGTCCAGGTCCCTGAGTGATGGGAGGAAGAGGAGAAGGACAGAAGGAGAGAGAGAGAGAGGGAGGGGGGGGGGGGGGAGAGGGAGAGGGAGAGAGGTAGTTGAGTAAGCAAATGTAAATTTTTCATTGACTTCAAATACTTTGTCCCTTCGAGGGCCTGAACTACAAAACCAGACAGGGACAGGTGCAGCACCAGCTTTCACAGCTGTCCTCAACCCCAAGCACTACACTGCTCGTTTCCACTACTGCTCTGCTCCTGGGACATGTTCCATCTCATCATCTTGCAGTCGCCACACTCTCGGTTAGCTTAATCAGGCACGGTCCCCTCATCAGGACTTACGCTGAGGAGTTCAGGCAGGTGTGGGGGAGCAGGTATAGATGGAAAACATGCAGCATAAGTAAGATTTAGCACTGCGCAGCTCTGTACAGCTTTGTCAGCAAAAGCAACGTAATACAACCAGCAGGGTCACCCCCCCCCCCCCCCCCCCGTTGGTCATAAAACCATCTATTGCAAAAGACTAGCGAGGAGAGTCAAGATTTGTTTTTCAAAAAGGCTTGGTCTTATAGGGTCACACAAAAGCTTTTTCTAAGCTGCTTTGGAACATGCCCATTTAACACAAGGCAGTAGTGAATTTGTTTGCCCCCAGTGTATAATATGGTTCATATGTGCCACCTGTCATCACAGTCCAAATGAGTTTTAAGGGTGACTGTGGGGTCTCTATTGTTTAAGACAAATGTTAACAAACACCGGGTCTCACATAATCCCAAATGTGCACGCACTGAGCCTGCAAACAATAGTCTCAAAGAGCGGAGTGCTTTTTTTGTGCAGGCTTGACACACAACTATATATAGTTGCGTAAACTCAAAATTATAAATCTCCTGAAAGATGTAATCCACTTTCACAGTTACATTTATGAAGGCTATTGAGGATTAGCAACGCCTCTCTTAAGTCGAAACAAACGTGGCAAGCCTAAACCCAAGCATATTTCTCTGGACAAAATCTTGACCTCTTCACAGTTGGTGACCAGAACACAGGACCATAGACAGACAAATTCAACATAACTACTCAGTGTAGGGTAACATCAGAGGTGAAACACCTCCCTTGGCAGAATATGGCTGTAGGGCTGTAAGACACTGAATTTTAATGTTGATCATGTAAAACCTACAAAAAAAACCTCCATTAGCAATATTAGGGTAGTTAGGTAGGGGTGATATTAGCTTTGCTGAAAGAGAGCTGAACACAAGCCAAAGCGTTGGATTCAGTCAACCCCCCCCCCATAATCACCACAGGAGAGTTTAATCTGAGCACAAAGCCATCCAAATATGAAAACCTAGAATGAAATGGCCTGCTGCAAACAGAACTGAACACCAGAACACTGTCCATCCTTTTGATATTACAGCCCCCATGGGACGCAGCTGTAAACTTGATATCAACAAGAAAAATGACTCAAGTTGCTCTGACAACTTTATAGAACATCCATCCTGACCAACCAGCTCTCAGCAACCCTCGCCTGCCCACCCGGCCGACTTACCTCTTGAGGGCGGACACCTTCTTGGGCGACTTCTTTTTGAGCTTGGGCAGCGAGCGGTCTTGCTCGAAGCCCTTGTTGTCCAGCAGCTGGCGCATGGCGATGTTGGCCAGCTGCTCCATGAGCTTGAAGGTCTCAGCGATGTTGAGGAAGACGGAGAAGACGTGGTCATGGCAACGCGTGCTCACGCGGATCACGTCCGGCAGCAGGAGTGTGGCGATCTTCTCCAGCTGTGTGATGTCCGTCCATCGGACCACCAGCTTAGCTGTAGGACAGGAGGAGGAGGACATAGGGGAGTGAGAGAGAGAGAGAGAGAGAGGGAGTGAGAGAGAGAGAGAGAGAGAGAAAGAGAGAGAGAGAGAGAAAAAAAGAGAGATAGATAGAGGGGAAGGGAAGGAAGAAGGAAAGGAGAGAGAGGACCAAAGATGGGAGAGTGGAGATGGAAAGAAAGGGGAGATGAAGAGAATGGGAAAGAAGAAGGGTGCTTATGATGAAATGATGCATGGAATAACACAAGGAGAAATAATAAGAGGTTGAGGGTGAGATAACAGCAGGATGCAGACAGACGGACAAAAAGAGGCGTATGGTTAGCTCTCCAAGAGTCTCAGTGATGCAGCACTAACCCCAAATAGCATCTATGAATACATTGATAAAGGTCAGTGGAGCTCAGCCAGTCCATTAAAAGTGTACAAGACATTGTTATTCAAAGTAATGTGAATGTGGGGAGACACTAGCACAGAGTGGCCTCCTTCCTCCCCAGTACATCAGGCATGCGTGCAGTCAGTCTTCTTTTGCATCTGATTTAGATCAGTGGCTTAAGAATTAGATGCTAATTTCCTATGAGCATACATGAATATTTTTATATGAACAATTTAATAGTTGTGTATGTGTGTGTGTGTGTATGGGGGGGGGTATATACAGTATGTGTGTGTGTGTGTGTATGTGTATGGGGGGTGGGGGTATATATATATGTGTGTGTGTGTGTGTGTGGTAAGGTATATATATCTGTGTGTGTGTGTGTGTATGTATATGGGGGGGGGTATATATGTGTGTGTGTGTGTGTGTGTGTGTGTGTGTGTGTGTGTGTGTTTGTGTGTGCGTACAGCCCCCTCCCTCACCCTCTTTTCCCAACAGGTAGGAGTAGAAGCAGATGTGGTTGATGCTGAGGTAGAGCCAGCCCTGCCGCGGGACACGGCCCTTCCAGTAGCTGCAGGAGTAGTAGTTGACCAGCTTCTCCTCCTCAGGCATCCCAAACAGCTTACGGAACTTAGCCATGGCCTCCTTGAACTTGTCGGTGTCGTCGTCCTCCTTCACATCATGGTTCTTGCTGTACTCTGCAATGATACCCTTAGGAGAGGGCAAGAAATGGAGGGAAAGAGAGCGCCAGAGAGAGGCCAGAGAGAAAAGGAAGCAAAGAGACGAATGAGAGAGAGATAACAAGAAAGACAGAGGGAGCAGCAGAGAGAGAGAGAGAGAGAGAGAGAGAAGAGATCAAATAATTTGATCAGAATAAGTCGCATCTGTTTTCCTTTATTCTCGCTATTGAGTAATCTCTGTGTCTAACTGCCTAGGGGAAAAGACACAGGGGCCGAGGAACACTGAAAGCTGTTTACTCTCTGGCAAGTAAACTTGTTGTGAACTAATAAAAGAGCAGTAAAAAGCCAGTGGTGTGTACAGCAAAATCCTGAACTGAACTTGCCTACAGCTAGTGCATGTGAGGCCAGTGTGTGACCGCAGCATGGGGGATATAAGCCTCATGAGTCTCATGACCACTGGCAACCCCAGAAGAGAAACGGCCAGTCCACTCCAAACACTTCTGACTGATCAAGCTCAACAAACACGCATGCACACACGCACACACAAGTATAGCTCTGGTTACCTGTACTTTGCCCTTGACAAAGGTGGTGATATCGTTCTCGTTCTCAAAGATGGAGAGGGTCTGCAGAAGATTCTGCTCCAGCCACTCCCAGTGTTCTGTTATCTCTTTCCTGGAGCTCCCTGAGGAGGAGAGAGACAAACATGCAAAGAGGAGAGAAACATAGAGAGAGAGAGAGAGAGAGAGAGAGAGAGAGAGAGAGAGAGAGAGAGAGAGAGAGAGACCGAATGCACATTAATAAAGATCAGTACCTGCTGTAACTCTTTGCAAGTTCTGTTACGGTCACTCAGAATTATACAGATGTGTTTAGACTGTCATCAATTACTGTTAGTATGGATGTATTCTAATGCAGACGTCAACTAAACCAAGAGCAGGTCAGTATGGAAGAGACCATGAAAAAGAAGGACATGAGACGCAACTGAGATCAGTGAGCCTCAGAAGCAAGTCTTCTGGTAAATCTACTGCATGTATTGATCCACCACTAAACTACTGCCATTTCATTTGAAGTTCTGGTAATTAACCACTCATAAAATTAGGATGTTACACATGAATTAACCATCACTCTTCATCAGAAGCTTTATGACTCCCTTTTGAAAAGCATAATCTCACGGTTTGACTGTTTGACTAATCAAATAATCCCTGTACAGCAGCTCACATGGCAACAGGGCCTGAGAAGTCTCTAGAGACGATGGTGCTTTATTATAAAAGATAGATAGCTAGAGCACAGGCCACCTTCCTGAACCAGAAAACATTTTCTCCTTAGATCACAACAAAGATACTTAGTGAGTTATATGCAGCACTCACATTAAGTGTTCATCTAGGACTTCTCTCCAAGGATGTACCAACAAGTACTCACAGCTATTCACAGCTATTAACAAGCCATCCTGCTGGTGAGGGGGCGAGAAGGTTATCAGACTATACTGAGGACACGACTTGACTCAGACATACCAACATGCCAGCTTCAGACCTAATTAGGGACTCATTTGAGATGACCCCCTCTAAGCCCCCTAGAGCTGATGCAATTTACTCAATGGCTTAGCAGTGAGATGGCTAAAAGCTTTGCTGCTAATAGTTAATCAGCTGCTGGTGGGTGGACATTAATCAACTTCGCTGGAAGCAAGGTGTATGTATGGTGTGCGTGTGTCAGAGAGAGAGAGAGAGAGAGAGAGAGAGAGAGAGAGAGAGAGAGAGAGAGAGAGAGAGAGAGAGAGAGAGAGAGAGAGAGAGAGAGAGAGAGAGAGAGAGAGAGAGAGAGAGAGAGAGAGAGAGAGAGAGAGAGATATGAAAATACCCGCTCCTATTTTTACAGAGCCTCCAGAAGGATGGAGAGCCAAAGCTGAGAATGACCGATCACATTTCAAGGAGATAGAGCAAGGAGATAAAGCTTCATGGTGCCGTTAATATCTCTACTGAACGACAGTGGATGTGAGAGGGGTGCTTCAAAACAACCACCTTCACCAGCATGCAGAGCCACCACGCTTTCTGATGCCTGGGAATGGACCTCCATTATGTAATAAAGGGACAGGCCACACACCACTCCTCTCCTCTTAACTTCACTTAAGCGGCATTAGCAGATGCCTCGGAGGCAGCTAACCCGCTCTACTCTCCAGGAAAGGGTGGATGGGGGCCATTTTGAGACCCAGGAGGCTTTTCTCCAGACACCATTTTCTACCTGCAGTGAGGGACATTGTTAAAACTGGTGGCTACACCCGGCATGTAACTGAAGCTACTGGTAGGCTACACCCGGCATGTAACTAAAGCGTTCCATTTACGGACCATAAGCTACAAACAATTAGTTTCCACTATAATTAACAGAGCTGGCTACACCATACATATGAAAAAATTAGATCAGTCTTCTTAAAATATTTTTTACGCTCCGCAAATGGACTTCAATTGTACACATAGGACAGTGCCCTGGTAAAACAGAAAAGTTCCCGTGTTTCTCAGCCATAGGAATATTTGGGGATTATTCAATGCAAAATATAGAGCTGGGATTCTTTTGAGGAACTTTTAAGAGTTTACCAATAATTTGCCACAAAGTATTAATCCACAAAAAAAAACAGCCCAGAATCAAAACCTTCCTCAGCATGCCATGAAAATACTATCGACATACAACTATTAGACCCAATAATGGGCCGTGATGTGGGCTCGGAAAGCAAGATAAATGGAACAGCAGCACATTTTCCCACTCCAGGGGGATGCAGTCATTGATCTGCACCCCCCTCCCCATGCTTTTAACAGGGCCTTCCTCTGTAAACCCACCAGGGCATGACGCAATGCCTGGCATTTGGAATCTGATGAGGGGCAAGAGGATGTGGGAGCATGCCCTCACCGGATATAAGGGCATGATCTACAAAGGGGGCCTTGCAGCGTATGTGAGTGTGCGTGTGTGTATGTGTGAGTGTGTGTGTGTGTGTGTGTTTGTGTGGTGGCTGTCTGCGTGTAAGTGTGTGTGTGAGTGAGTGTGTGTGTGAGTGAGTGTGTGTGTATGTTTACGCAGTGTGTTACCATGGGCGATGGTCCAGTATACCAGGGAGTCGGGCGTCTGATAAAGGATCCTGTAGGGAGCCACACGAGCGCTGGAATCCAGCACAACGTCCAGAGTTCCCACCAGCAGGCCTGCCGAGAGGAGAGGAGAGGGGAGGAGAGGAGAGGGGAGGACGATCAGATTCTCAGGAAAAGCAGGTCACCCATGCAAAAGCCACTTACTGTCAGATGCTGAACAGTCACTGAAGCGTCAGGCTGTGAAGATAAAAATGTAATCCACCATACACTACATAACATTACTGTTTTACTTTCTATTTCCAGTTCTTCTCTGAAACTTTTGGGAGATAACGGATCCCAATAGTAAAAAGTAAGGGATTATGTTGTTTTGTGCATCAAACTGTTATTAATATATAAACATCCATTCTGCTTGTAATGGTAACAGTAAAAACAGTTTCACCTCTCCCTGGTTAGGAGTGAATGTATAAAACATACAATGACATACAGTACACCGAGTGTGGATCTAGAAAAAAGTCAAAAGAGAAAAGATGGCTAGAATACCATATATTGTAGAAAGTGACCTACCAAGTCAAAATGGCAAACATTCTCAAAGGCTGTGCAAGGCAAATCATGCTGACACACACAAACAACATTTTAACAGAAAACGTAACCACTGGATGAACCTCCGGCTGAAAGAGGAAGTCTTGCTTCAAAGACAAATGTGTGCTATGCTGGAACAATAAACGTATTCACTCTGCCAGGCACCAGAGCTGACCCATGTGGTCTTGGACACTCGGACACAAAAAAACTCCCTTCTGCTGAGTGGTACCTACAGTAGTGCTTAATAGCCCAATTAATCAAAATCAATGCTTTAGTCAGAAATAAGAAAACAAATGTATTCCCATATAGCCCACCTCTGTCTATTACCCGCCTAGCGGAAGAGATTTAGCACAATCAATATATAGACCTTGGTAATTAGGCGGGAAATTCCAGTGCTCATAATGACCAATATCAGAGTGATACAGTATGTATGACACAGTCCCTGTGAAATTACAGAATGCTTTAACTGACACAAAAATGCGGTTATAATCGACAGCCCTCAAGCAAGAGAGAGGAATTCTACACAAATGCAAATGAAAAGAATGACTCATACTCTAATAGGATTTGAAACAAATGAAAATCTCACTTCTTTGTTCCTAGAATGTGTCACATAGCACTTGTTACTGATGCGCTGTGATTGCTCAGTGTTGTCATTTAGCTACGGAGACCAAACACTACATGTGTTAATGAACCCGCACCGTCCACAACATGTGTAGAGGAAACTCGCAGGCTAAAAGCAAAAGCTCTGATTCTTTGGCAGTAGCATTATTGAGAGAAAAAGATAGATAGATAGATACTTTATTGATCCCCTAGGGGAAATTCAAGAAAAGTATTGCTGGTTTACGGTTAAGACCACTAACCGATCTAGGGAAATTTTTAACTTTTTAAAGCTTAATCAATTATGATATCTGGATGTGATCTTAATGGGAAAAAATGGTGTAACAGAAGGTTAGTACATCCACCATCACATTCCATCTCCTGATCCCAGAGCCATTCAATTGCACGCTCTGACTGAATCAGTTCATATGCTCTTCTGCTCTCTTCTCAAGCATCCGAATCTGACAAGAAAATAGACACGTATGAGTGGAAAGCCTCAATGCTTTATGTGCGGTGGAAAGACTCAATGCTCTGTGAGTGGTGGAAAGACTCAATGCTCTGTGTGCGGAGGAAAGATTCAATGTTCTGTGTGCGGAGGAAAGACTCAATGCTCTGTGAGTGGTGGAAAGACTCAATGCTCTGTGTGCGGTGAGTGTATAAAAGGCTGTGCCGATCCCAAGATCACCTGCAGGGGCACATGGGACTATTTGTGTGCATGCGACGAGTCATTCGATAGCAGAGGGGAAGCTGCAAACCCCAGCTCCTCTGAGCGCCCAGACTACTGAAAAAAATGAATGGGGTTCCCAGCACAAACACAAACAGAGAGAGGGTCCACCAGTGTTTGCTGTGGTCCATCACATATATAGAGAGAGGGTCCAACCAGTTAGACTAGTTGTGCTGTGGTCCTTCATATACTGTACTGTATATATGTAGAGAGTCCAACCAGTCAGACCAGTGTTTGCTGTGGTCCATCACATATATATGTAGAAAGAGTTTAACCAAAGAGTTTAACCAGTCAGACCAGTGTTTGCTGTGGTCCATCACATATACAGTGCCTATAAAAAGTATTCACCCTCCCCCCTGGATATTTCCCCTTTTATTGCTCTTTTATTCTCAATTTAATTTGGCCTTTTTTACAATTAAAAAAACAACTGACATAAATCAATAGTGGTCCAGCCAATTGGTGCTAACAGTCTCACAAATAGTGGAGATCGCCTGAGTGCAGTGAACCTGGAAGGTCCCGTTCCTGGCTATAATTCCACCATGAAGTCAAAACAACACTCCAAGAAACTCAAAGAAAATGTTATTGACAGCATAAGTGAGGGAATGGATACAAAAAAAAGTTCAAGTCATTGAACATCTCCTGGAGTTCAGTGAAATCCATCATTAAGGAATGTACTGTAAGGAATATGGCAAATGTGCAAATCTGCCTAGAGCAGGCTGTCACCACAAACTGAGTGACAGTTCAAGAAGAATAATGGTGAGGGAGGGCACCAAGGCACCTACTGTATGACAACTCTGAAGAAGTTAAGCTTCGGCGGCTGAGATAGGAGAAATTATGCATACAACAACTTTTGCCCAAGTTCTTCACCAGTCAAAGCTCATCAAATCTTCACCCAAAGACACGTGGGAGTCTCCAAGGTCAAATGGAAGAAGGTTTGTTGGTCTGATGAAACCAAAATTGAGCTTTTTGGCCATCAGACTGGACAGACTGCACTGCACATCAACAAAAATGTACCATCCCTAATTTGAAGCATGGTGGTGGTAGCATCATGCTGTGGGGATACTTCTCGACAGCAGGCCCTGGAAGGCTTGTAAAGGTAAAAGTAAAATTAATTCAGCAAAATATATGGAAATCCTGAAGGACAATCTGATTCAGTCTGCAAGAGAACTCTCCAGCAAGACAGTGAGCCGAAGCCTACAGTGAAAACTACACAGAAATGGTTTAAAGACAACAGGCGCGCCTGCAGGTGTAGGCCTACGTCCGTACGCACTGTGCGTACCATCAGGCTCAACAACGAGAGAAAATTTCCCTTGTGTGTGTGTAATGTGTATTCACACCAAATTGGCCCACCATACCTTCCCAACTATGCACAGTATCCCATTAGCTGTCATCAGGCTATTTACAATTTTCTATTATGTAACTTAGTGAACACTTATCAAAATTAACGCGCGCACATTTTGTTTGAGCAGGAGACACAATGCGCATGCAGGCACGTAGGCTACTTGTTGTTTTCTTTTACTCGGCTATCTATATATATATGGTTATCAGCACACAATGTTGAGCTAATTCACTAATTCAATACTCATGATGGATATCACAAGTTTAAACAACAGAAAGTATGGAGGCAGCAAAGCTAGAGGAGTTATTCCAGATGGGCAAGAACAAGGTAGGCAATTGGTGTGCGTACCATAGCATTAATTCCTGCAGGCGCCCCTGAAAGACAACAAGGTGAATGTTCTAGAGTGGCCGAGTCAAAGCCCAGACCTCAATCCTATACAAAATCTGTGGCTTGACTTAAAGAGGACTCTACCAACCTGGCAGAGCTTGAGCAGTTTTGCAAAGAAAAATTGAGTAAAATTGCAGTATCCAAATGTGCAAGCCTAATTGAGACCTATCAACTCCATGCTTTAATTGCGACCAAAGGTGCATCTACTCAATACTGACTTGAAGGGGGTGAATATTTATGTAATCACTTATTTTGCATTATATATTTTTGATTAATTAACATTTCTTTGTAGAAATCTGCTTTCACTTTGACATTAAAGAGGGGATTTCTGTAAATTATTGTCAAAAGGCCAAAGATTCCATTTATAAAAGCAGTAAAAGTGGAAATATCAAAGGGAGGTGAATCTCAATCTGAATCTACCACCATGTTTGTGCTTACAGTCCCATCATGTGAAGGTTTTACAATCTGAGTTTGACAAGTGATCACTTGTCATTTCACATTGAAAACCAAATTAAGAAGTAAACTCTGTGGGCAGTGCTCAAATACTGATTGGTAGATTAACTAGCGCCCATGGTCTGGCACACCAACCTTGTAACAGCCTGCCAGGACAGCTGCTTCAAGCTGACTGCTCAGGGGTGGTACCCAGTTGACACTTTCCCTGAGTTACCGCATGGAGTTCACGAACACCATTGATCACAGAGTGAGGCCAAGTAGTTCATGATTACAGTCTCAAACCGTCCACATCAATCTGCTCCAACTGGCCATTACCAGGCATGGGACACAGGACCAAGGAGACAGGACATGAACATACGTTTAGAAATTCATTATTCATAGCCAGTATTAACTGTGATCTAGTGATGAGATACTGATACATATATGTGGTGATATCTTAACTCTTATATCATAAGCTTTAGCTCCAATGGCTGAACATAAAACCTTACACCAGCATTTTGATTTATCGCCATCACCAGTTAATAGCAATTCATAATGGAGCTTCTCACAGACTGATGCACAGTATTCTGTAAACCTTATACCACATCAAAAAAACAAATGAATAGGATGGGGCATCACAGTGTACAGTGTACTTTTATGTAATTTACTATTATTATTTACTCTAGTCTTTTAGGTTAAAAAATATTCTTCTGACAATGCATCACCTTTATAATAGGCCAAGTTGCATGATCATATGATATGACTTAGGCCTTTTTTGGGATTACCATCTGACCTGATCCCCTCATTGGGATTAAATTGTCATATATGTGAATACCCTACATTTCTCAATATATATCAAGCTTACACAAATTTCTGTTGCTGACTATCTGATTACAGATACATTGAGATTACAGTTTTTCTCAGTCGCTTTGGTGCTTTTCTCAGATCAGAATGAAAATTCTCATAACTATTAGTTCAACCTCCACAACATTTAGTAATTTGTGCACATCATAGTAGCAATTTCTCCTTCCTCTGAACAAATTGCAAATACTTTTGAACATGTATCAGTTGCTTTGTCATGCCAGTCAAAATTAACTATACTTATGGTTACTGAATAGTCGTTCCCAATAAAAAAAGAATAGTCTTCATTTCATTGCTTGAGTCATTACATACAAAATTGGTGAACTAGTTATCAAATTCTGTCACAATGCTGTAGAATTGCAAAGAGCATATACAGTAAAACTGAAACATACATATTCAGTGTCTTGTACTCACTTACTCCCCTAACTACAGCAATTTGTAATTTTACTGTAGTTTTCAAATTACTGTATAGTGCTGTCTTGAACATTTTCAGGTAGTGTCACTGAGTTCTGACCTTTTTTTGCATGGAAAAACACTGTCGTAATGAAAACATGACAAAGCCATTTGACTATCTTGTTCATAAACAATGGTGTCAAGACTTCTCATTTTGATGACACTGGCAGTTTCATTGACATAAATACTTGCTTTTGAGGAATGGACTATCCATTTTGAGCAAGTGACGTGCTTTTGCAGGTTGATAGATAGATAGATAGACAGATAGACAGATAGATAGATCGATAGATCGATAGATATACTTTATTGATCCTCAAGGGGAAATTCAAGGAAGATGGGATTTTGGGCAAGATGAGTCATGCTGTACAGAGAAAACATTCATCCACCATATCAGCAATCGAATGCTAAATATAAAAACAAGAAAAGACTCTTTGAGCTCTAATCCTCCAATAAAGAGTAAAAATATAAGAATGACCTCGAGCAATAGGGAGAAAGCTCCTCTTTCCAACCCACTGGTCTGGACCACTCCTGTTATGGGAAAACAACCCTCCATTAGACCATATGACCCCCCCCTCCACCTCATTTGATCTCTGCCTTTCTGACAACAGGCCTTAGTTTCCTGGGGTAAGAGAACATACAGCTGACAACACATGATGTTTTGAACCTGCGTGAGTCCTCAAAGCCGGCTGTATTGAATACCGGAGAGCACAGCCTTGGACGACCCTTGTTTCTAAGCGAGGGTTTTTTCAGTTTCTCATTGTTGTGACTGTACTAACTCCCTACTTGCCTACCCATCCCCCCCCCCAGCCTCTTTTCAATTCCATCTTGTTATCCCTGCACTTTCATCCAAGTTCTGCTGTGCTCGCTGCCAGACAATACACTCCCTGGCTAATCCGGCCATGGCTTGAAAATCAATACCATCTCAAGTAACACAAACCTGATAGGGCTGCAGAGGAGGCGAGGCATAAAATGGGGGGTCGTCTTGGCTTTGCTTTGGTCTCCTTGTTTAACAGACTGAGACTGAGAGTGAGTAAGTTCTGATCCCTTTGGCAGTGACTTTTGACAGTGGTTGATGGACGTCTTCAGATACAGGTGGGTTGCAAAGGGAGACAAATAGAGCCAATCACAGGGAGAAGAGGTATGCGCTGGGTCACTTATCTGTTTTGAACCATATGATGCAACTGAAGAGTGAAGTCTGACTGCATACAGTCCATTGGGACTACAGATAGTGAAGGCATGAACTTGCCCCCAACATTATGATTCTATTCAACACAGCAGTTGATCAATGGACAAATCTGGCAGACATCGGTCATCCTCAACCTATAAATAAACCCCCTGTCTCTCGGGAGATGGCCCAGGTGGTACCAATCCCACCACTCCTCTGGGGCAAGAGGGCAAGGCTGTGCCTGTTTGCCCTGGCTCTTGGTGCTCCTGCTAGTGCCAACTGGCACGCCGCTCTGCATTTACATAACAATGACATCATCGCCTGCCTACCATAGCGTGCTTTGTGCTCCATTCGGCATCTCTGGCAACGCAACAAAGAGACGGGCAAAGAGATGGGTCAGAAACTCTCCTTTCTAGCCTGTAGGTAAATCACATGACATTAGGCAAATGAGATAGATAGCCGTTGACTGCCTTGATATTGGTCAGCATCAACTGGATACTCCAATGTTTTTTCTTTGATGTCATTAGAGATATCCCACAAGGCTGAAGGTCATCTAACATCTTTAACAGACCCACTGAGCTACTTCCATATGTGAGCAGGAAGTCCTCACTGACCCTGACTGATACATATTCCACAACAACAACTCTCTCTCTCTTGTTGGTTGGACTTCCTTGATATGCCATGTTGCAATATGGCACCATTTTCTGTCATTTAAAGTAAGGTAGCCTACTAGTCACATTCTCATGGACAAGGCAACAGGTACCACGCACTGTGTGTGTCAACTTAGCTCACTCAGGAGTCTGCCTGCTGTTAAAGATCTTGGTGGCCTACAATTACTGGACCAAAATGAGATGGAGATGATTCAGCAGAAGCCCTCAGATGGCTCAGCTCACTGTGTATCCTTACATCACCGTGTGAGGTGCAGCATCCCATGACAGATCCAGCAGTCAACTTGCTATACTGGTTAAATATTAGTGACCTGCTTTGCTGGACTGATTCATATTTATAAATGGTGGTAAAATATGTTGCAGCATAGCAATATTGCAAACGTTAGGACTCAGCTACATGTGAAGCCCATAACATTCAATAAGCGTGAGCTTCTCAGCAAATATAACTGTATGTAATATTGTTCTGCTAATAGTGCAATGAAGTTACCATACTGATTTGATTCAGAACTAACCGCGATTGTAACAGTTGGCAGTGATTCAAAACCGGTCACCGCATTCTGTGACCGTCTGTGGACACCTGACATTGTAAAACGCACCTGACAAAATCAAACAATTGCGTGTCAGACAGCTGACTCAGCACATCAACCAATGTGGCACCCTTGCTATTGCTAGCTTGCATCACATCTAATGCCGTTAAGTAACCCATGCGAGACGCACACAGCTGCGAGGGCCGTGCACTTTGCATACTGGTGCGCTTACCTGCAAGTCCTCCACCTCCGTCGCCGTGACCCTTCCTTTTTTGAAGAACGAAATATGGATTCGCCCTCTCGGTCATCCATAACGCGCTGGCCAACAATACCTCTTCGGGGTTGACCCACATCTTCACGTTAATTTCGTTCAGGGCACATCAAACCTTCGACTTAATTCGCAGACTAGTATTGCACTTCAGCTGTGCGGCAAGGCTGCTCTGATAATGTCGGCTAGGCAACTCGTTTTTTCCAAGTAGCCTATATTTTATTTAATTCCGGGGGTAAAAACGTAGGCTTGCTATAACGCTGGAAACAATTGAGCTTAAATATCCAATAGTAACACTCAAAGATGGCACTGCTTTTTAAGCTACAGCACAAACGAATGTGCGTTCCTTGTCCTGCAAACATGCGCGTTCATGTTGCCAAACACACGATATTAGTCTCTCCTTAACGACAACGGTTCTAAATTACGGCGACCCGACAAAATAACACTTGCAAATGCCACTCTGCTATACCCAATGTTGACAACTGACAGTTAAACCATCGGATTTATCACTGTTTGGTTGGATGGAGCTGTTTGGTGCTAGTCCAGCTTTTGTTGTTCACGCCGTCTTCAGATTGTCGCTGTCAGGTGCAATTTTACGCTGTAGCGAGGCACCTGGCGAATCGATTGAAAGGATACGCGCCAAATCACCAATACAAACGCACATGTGGACCATCCGGTGTTTCAAAAGCCTTCGTCGCCATATACTGCGATCCAGGTCGAATAAACAATAAAATTGTCCTTCGCGAGAATAACCCACTAGCGCCACTGCCGCACAGACTCGCACTATCAACAACGCGCGTCATGGGCTGGCCACGCCGTTACGTCACCGATGTGGGAGGTGGATTTGGGCTAGCCTACCTTCTGTGGAGGTGAAAGATCTTTTTGAATGAATGTCACGAGATCACTGTTACAATCGGAGAAAGGTCGCTCCTTTAGTTTAATTAGGCTACACAGAGCTACCATTTAGATATCCCAATAGATAAATAAAGAGGGAGCATCCTGTTGTGAATTGTAAATGGTCTGTCAATGGTTTCATACTGTTATTTTAATAAACAGGAAAATGCTAATCAATCAGGCACAAAAAACTCCTGCTATTTCAATCTCCTACTGCATTGGTTGAGGGACTTTCACGCAGCAGGTGTTTTTCTGTGTGGCAAACCACACCACTCTTCAAGTTCAGCACCCTGACCTGGGTAAGCAGGCAGCAACGGCTTGTGGCCTCTTTCCCCTGCACAAACCACATACCTGTAGGTCATATGGTACAAAGAGAAAGGTCAGGGGGTTCACCAAGCCTGGGCTTTTAGTGCCAACCTGGTTTCAAAACATCTATGCATGTATGTTTTTGTTATTGGCTGCAACAGTTCACAAAGGGGGTTAAGTCTTGGGTGCGAACCTCATTAATTAAAAGATGTTGTGATCGTGTGACATTGGTGTGATGTTGGTTTGATGCACCAAACATTCTCCATGTCAACTGACTTTTCAATGATACCATTTTCATTTAGTCTGATAGGCGGCATGAGTTACTTGTTTCCATTGGTTAGGATGATAAACCTGTGAGTGCAAGTTCAAAAGGAAAGTATTTGTGTGTGTGTATGTACAGTATATGTATGTATGTGTGTGTGTGTGTGTGTGTGCGCGCGCGTGTGCGTGTGCGTGCGTGTGTGTGTGTGTGTGTGTGTGTGTGCGTGTGCATGCGACAAGGTGTTATCAGATGAAAAGACATAGGTAGGTACAGTATATGCTGTGTGAATATGTTTCCTGCTAAGTTGACAGTGGTGGGTGCTTGTGTTTCATGTGTGAAAAATGGCTTCTCACCTGCTGTCACACCTGCACCACACACAGGGTCGCCGCAGGAAGCATCTCCCATCCTCCTCACATCATTCAACACTGTGCACATCACATCACACATCACACCACATGCATGCCCCCACATCACAACACAACAGCTATCAACCATCTGCACGGCATTTCATAGAGATGTTTCAGTAAAAGAATGTAGATTTGACAGTTTGAGCATACTGATTTTTGAGGCAGGACCTTCTGCCGAAGGAATACATCTTCACACCTCAGCTTTCCCTCTTTTAGAGAGTTTTTTGTGGAAATATAGGCTGCTTCCAACATGGCCAATTTAGCAGTCATTTACTGTAAAGCGTCTGTTTCACTGTTGTTTCACATTTTCATAACAAAAACCCTCTCCTGTGTCTTGACCAAGAATGTCAGTATGAATTCAGGAACCAGGAACTTCTCGTCTCACTCAGTCTCTGGAAATGCAGAACTTCTCATGAACCAGAAACAAAAGTTCTGAATTGTTTTAGAAATGTAGAGTGAAGGGGCATGGGGAAGTGTAATGTGAATGCTGGAGGCATGGAGTTGACCAGGGGTCTCCAACATTTTTTAACAGGTGTCATGTGCATGTAAATTTTCTTTGAACATTTTGGAGAGCTACTCTCCAAGTTGGTAAATTGTCATCAAGCTCCTGAGCTACCTATTGGAGACCTGGGGTAGGCAATGTGACATTTTCCAGGGATGAAAACACTCACAGACACACCTGTCGTTCTGCATGGAATGCCACTCTATTCTGTGAGAGAAGCATGAGTACATTTAACAATTTAGCCACTTAACATTTAGCCACTTTTATTTATTTTGACTTTGTTTTTAAAAAGTGAGGCGCAAATTCAACCACTGCCTGCTGTCAAAAGAAATCCCACAATATTTTATTTTCACTTTCACGTTCACTGACTCAACAGGTACATGTGATAGGTGTTGGGGGGAATGGGGGAAATGGTGGAGCTGTCACCATATGAGAAAGCTGAAATAAGTATCAGTTTTCACCATCAGCATTACCATAATACTCATAATGAAGACACCCTTTCAAGAGAGTTCCATTATCAGCATCATAGTTGGCCCCACAAGACTTCCTTTTTAACATTCCATATGTTATCTTAATGCAGAGGAAGTAGATTGGGGCCCAAATAGAACGTTCAAGCATTGTTTTTGTTTTTATTGTTGAAAGGGTCTATAGAGCACTTTACTGAAGAGCACACCGAAAATGGAAGTCATCAGATAAAAGAACAGAAAAATAATAAGAGAGGGTGAGAAACAGGCTCAGGGCTGTGTCTGTCACTGTTTCTATGAATCTCGTTTGTAAAGTCCACTACAGAAATCACCGAGAACCAAAAAATCCCACCGACGCATGGGGAAGCTTTTTAAAGAGCTCCACGCTATGAATCACCATTGGTCAGAGGTTGTTTTGACAATTAATGGGGGAGTACCTCTCCACATCTCCAACCCTAATGAAAGTCTCTGTATGAGTCTAATGAACAAAGAGAGACCACACTCACCACCATGTAATCCTAAGCAGTGTTTATACCAGTTGTGTGGGGGGAAAGACATTTCACTTGATTATGATTCCACTATGATGCAGTATCACACACACAGTTTAGATATGAGTTGAGAGGACATAATTCAACTGTGTCAGTCAGGTCAGTCTGTAAAAGCTATGTTTACACTCATGTTATACACTTTATTTGTCAGGGAAACAAAACTGTTTTGTTTATATATATATTCCATTTTTAACTCATGGGGGAATTTATGTGATGTAACCTTAAATGGGGGGACTGTATGTCTTTAAAAATACCCCAAGGGGTGATTCACCATCAACTGAGACAGTTCTTCTTTTGTTGGGAAAGTCATAGAGGAATAAGGACATCGCCCAACCGCAGAAGCCTGTTTCATGGGAAACAGTGTGGCTCAAGGTGTTTTTAGTAGTTCTGCATTTTCCTTCTGGCTTCTGGTTAATGATGCTATAAAGAAATAAACAATTCCCAGGGCACAAACACAGTGCAAAGGGAAAGTAAAAATGTTTTTTTTTCCACATAACTCTATGTCAAGATTAATTAGAACATAGTTTGAGGCCTATATCACATTTAACAAATGAATTGCCTTAAATCAATCAATACATCTATCAAGATTTTAAATTCAACTGCACTTCTGTGTAAATCAAGAGTGACTCTTTTTCATATAGGTCTTCAGGTCTGCCTTTACTATTGCAGTTGGTAGGGGCAAGTACTGTTGCACTGCATAATGCTCCAAAACAGCCTGCACTAAATAGAGAGCAGGAAAGCATTCTCTGTCTTTCACTTTGTCACTCAATTGGTCTCAATTTTTGCCCTTTCATTCTTTACTTTGTCGTCCTCTACCTGCATGTCTCTCGCCTCCCACTCTCTTAATGTTTTCCAGAGGTTATATTTAGCAGCTGTTCACCCCAACACTGTGGTCCCCAAAGAACACCACACAGGGGTGGAAACCACACACACACACACACACACACACACACACACACACACACACACAAGCACACACACACACACACACAAGCACACACACACACACACACACACACACACACACACACACACACACACACACACACACACACACACACACACACACACACACACACACACACACACACACACACACACACACACACACAGACACACATATGCGTATATGCGTATAGCCACACACATGTACACAAACAGTGAGTGGGACGAGCATACAGCCTTTTCCATATCAGTGCTGACTGTGCAAGGTTCTTAACCTTTGTTGTGGCTGAATCACCTCACCACAGCAAGGGCAGCATGTGCCTGCTGTCTGCTGCTCTTAGGTTTACTTCCTGTTGATCAGTTCAGTTGTTGACTGTAAGCGAAGTGAGTCATTTGTCTAAAAAAACAGTTGCAAAAACTGAGAGAGAGAGAGAGAGAGAGAGATATAGCATAAGAGAAAGAGAGAGATGGAGTGAGAGCAAGGAGAGGTGATCACACTCTGCTATAATTTTGTCCATAAAATTGTTGTTATTTTGAGCTCCTCAGAAGAGGTCTAGATGAAATTTCTTTCTGTCCCAGATAGGATGTCAATCTTAATGTTTTATTTGAGGTTTATTCAAGACTTCCAAAGGAGGTAAACCTGACCTAGAAAATGTTTCTGTTTTGTGGAATACTTTTGATGTGATCTTGCTCCATCTTGTGGCTCTGTACATAATTACAAATGTGATTTAAAGTATTCTTTCTTAAAGTACTAATACTAAACCAATCAAATTCTACACTAGTTCAAGAAAGTAAGAGACAAGAGAAAGTTTATTTGCATTTTTAAATGACTTCATGGTCTTGTCATTTCTATTTTTCCAGGTATATTCTTTCGTAACCTTTCTGTGCGATATTATGCCTGATGTACTGATGTCCCTCTTCATGCCACCAGAGGGCCTTGCAGAGTTCCTGAAGTCGTGCTTAGTCATCAGGGCTTTCAGGGGGGTATTCCAAGTATGTTGTTTAGTAATAAACCTGGGTAGGTTAACTCACAGTAAGTGGTAAACCTCCTATAACAAGAGCCCTATGGCATTGTTTTGTTAGGAGAATGAAGCCATACAGCTCTTCAATTAGGAGGTTTACTGCCTACTCTGAGTTACACACTCTGTGACACACACTGACGATGGCTTAGGGCGAAATGCGTCTGTGGACATGGCATTAATAAATAAGTAAAGAGAATGTACTTGAGAGTGCGGTTTTTCTATTCTAAGTTGTCTCCTGAAAAATCAATCACTGCAGTCAAAACCCATCAAAAAAAAAGTCAAATAGTAAATACACCTATGGTTTGACATATGGTTTGCATTTAAGGTATGGTCATTGCATTACAATGGGAACTGTGTGTCTGATGGTTTGTAAAAAGTGTTTAATTTTGCTGACTTGGTGTAGATTTTGCTGTTTGAGTTACAGATTTTAGAAATCAATCAATCGACTTATAATTTAGTGCAAAGTCACTATGCAGTATGGTACCAAACATGGTGTTGTAATTGTTACCTTCCTCCAACTCTTAGGCCTATGTGTTTGAACCAGTGCTTGTCAGTGTGAACCTCAGTGTGCGCGCTACCCAGGTGGTGTCCAGACAAACCTTACAAGCACAGAAGTGTGTTCATGTGAGGGGGGGGGGGGGGGCTCAGTGAAGCGTGCAGAGAGGAAAGAGCAAACTCAGTTTTTGGCGCAGCCCAACACAAGTGGGTCAAGCGTGCTTTGGCAGTGACTGGGGAGACAACTCCCCCCTCCCTTCCAGAAAGGGGATTGGGGGTGTGTGTGTGTGTGGGGGGAGGGGGGGGTGGACAGTTGAGGAGAAGTCTCTGGAGCCAGTGACCCAAGCTCAGGATATGGTCAGTCACACATAATGCACTCACCCTCTCTGAGCCAAACAAGAGCCCTCCGATCCCTGATGACAGATGATCGTCCCTCTGCTCACTGCAGCCTGAAAGCAGTCGACTCTGGAACTAATCAGACTCAGTGCCACGGTCAGCTGGTGTCCAAGCTGAAGAACCTAGCCAGGGCATTCATATGAGACCCTGCTTTATGCTCACTTTGAATCTCAACCTTAGCTATTCTTTATCGGTCTCATATTCTGTAAAAAACCTGTACAGTTACATATTAATTCCTGGTATTCTGAGATTTTGACTCTGATTCGAGAGAACACTGTCTGTGTGTATGTGTAAATGCTGAGTCATGCTATATTGCTGATGAAATGCAGCCACTAGGACGTGCTCTCAGGCCGTGTTTGGGCCCGACTGCTCCTGGAAGTTTAAACGATCTGCAGGAACACCACATTCAGCTGCGGCTAACAGGAAATGCATCACTGTTGGCCTGGCGGTTGCTCGGAAACCAGGGCAGTGGCCCCTGCAAACAAACCCATTTTAAGGCAGCCAGATGCTCTGTGAGCTGTGTTACTGTGGGAAAAGGCACAGAACTCAGAAGAACCAAATAGACCCCCAAGGACGTGGGGGGGGGGGGAGGTCTATTTGGGGGCGCCGGCTTTAACTCCTTCTATGAGTTATGAGCTCATTCTTTGGTGACACACTGGAAACTCAAGGCTGTGCCATGCATTTGACTGACAAACAGTCTATAGCCAGGCTGAATAGTACAATCTGAGGGCAAGATGAATAGTACTGTCACAGAGGACTTGATAGATTTGTCAGAGTCGGGGATATCAGACTAATCTGAGCACTCGATTGGCTGCCTTTCTCAAAGGAACAATAGATGCAGCCAGTGGTGGAAATAATACAGTGACAATAGAAATACAAATCATTCAGGCTGACTGCGGTTTGGAAAAACTTGCAATAAAATTTATTGTACCTCACAATCATGGACTCATACACGTGCAACATTGTACTAGAACAGTATATCAACACTGAACATATTTACATTGTCCTCTATATAACAAAATAGCAATACTGTAAGACCTCTGGATAATGTATACAACTTTTCTCATTTAACAACCCATCCCAGCCCATGATCGTTTAAGACAAAAGAAAGAAAGACAGAGAGAGAAAGAAAGAAAGAAAAAAAGTTCCAAAGGGAAGGACGAGGAGGAAGCCAGAAAGACCCTCGAATCAGTTCATCTGCTGTAGGGATTACCCACAGGCCATCTCCCAGAGGTCATGGGTCGTCTGCCCAGTATAGAAGGGATTCCACTCTTCACTTTCACATTTTATTTTTTTTTCCCTGTAAAGAGGTAAAGTGCTGGGTAGGTGTGCCCACCTGGCTGTGAATGAGGGAGTCTGTTCAAAAGGACTGGAACAAGCTAGTTAACATACTGTATGTAGCACTTTGTGTGGAGGGCCTTAAGAGAAAGAATGCCTGTCAACATCGTTCCTGGCAGGAGATTTTATAGCAATGTAACAAGCCTACGAAGATGTCACAAGCACTGTGTAAGCCATTAAGAACACTCGGGCCCCACTGTGATGAGGAGGCATTAAACTACACAAGAATGTATAAGTGCTGAATGAGTATGAGATGATAGTGTTATGAAACATTTATAAAATGTGTTTATCCTCATGATACAAGACCCCATTCTACAGAAGTGTTTCCTTTCTGGGAGTCACTCAGTGTTTTCCCACATTTCACTTAGTGTTTGTCTTTCTTTTGGTTGATTTGGAAGGAAAGGGATTTAGAAAAAGGACATGAGTAAGTGCCATTAGAAGACTCGATGCAAAGTCTCAAAAGATACAAATAAAGTAGTGGAAATCTGGCTAATGCTTTTCAAATAGCATTTTGAAATGAGTGGACATGCCTTCGAGGGAAAGTCAATGCATTTTGTTCCCACAATGAGCCACCCCCTCCATCCATCCATCCATCCATCCATCTCTATTGCTCTCTCTTTCCCGTTCCTATGATTCTCCAGAACAAGCTGGCCTCAGTCAAACAGCATTCCTCATCGCAACTACTCAGTCCAGGAAAATAATGAAGCACAGTAAAGGGCTCAATCACTTAAAACGCTGCACGAAAAAGCACTTTGCATTGCTTCTCGTAAACACCAGGAGGGCCTTGAACTAACATGAGGGGTGGATCAAAAGGAAAATCAATGGCTGTAGGTCAACAGCGAGTGTGCACAGGGGGGGGGGGGGGGGGGGGGGGGGTCTGTGCTGTGTCGGTAAACAGATGGCCCAGGAGACAGGCAATACTGCAAGAGCACATGCATCACCTCTGGAACACAATGCAACACACATCTGCATGACGAGCAAGAGCACGTACACACATGAATGCACACACGCAAGCACACCTCAACTCAGAGAAGTTTGAAAGCAAAAAAGAAAAGAAAGAATGACTTCCATGTCGAAAAGTGTGCTTCCACTGTTAAAATACCATTAAGATCGGTCTGGTCAGCCAGTCTGTCACAGTATTTGAGCAAACTCTTGAGCTTAAAAACCAATGACATGTCAAATATCTTGTGCACACCTGAATCAATACTGCATACAAACGTACAAATGGGACACATTAACCAGTGTGGGGCACTGCAAGGTCACTGCCTTGTGCAACCAACTTGAAATCCAGGATTCAGAGACTATAGCCACTCACACCTGGACTTCATTGAAAACACACTTTTTGGAGAAGAAAAAACATCCGAGTGTGCCCTTACAATAAACCAATTTAAAAGAAACAAGTATGGGTTGGTAAACACATCTTTATCACAATGTTGATTTCAACTTGGCTGCTCACAGAGGGCCCTTTGTGGGGTATGCTGAAGGGCCTAGCGTCATGGTCCCTCTTTGTCAAAAGATGCTGCACATCACCCTGCTTTGTGTCTCTCGTTTAGTCTTTTGGCTGGTGATCCTCTCCCCTGGCTGGTTTGTGGATGCTGCTGGAGTGAGGGCATCCGGCACATCCCCTGGCCCTGTGGCGTTGCACACGGAACCCTCTTCCCCATTGGGTCATTCTTTAGTCCGACCCCTCGCTCTTAAAAGGAGAGTCAGGGTAATGCCATCACTGCCCTCACTGCTGACTGAACATGCATGACATGCCTGCACTATACGCTGCACCGCCAAGTCACCTCTCATGCAACGTGGGGAAAGATGGAGAGTGAGTCCATCCTTTTGAGCACTTCTGAGTGAAAAACCAATAAGGGAACATATTTAACACACACACACACACACACACACACACACACACACACACACACACACACACACACACACACACACACACACACACACACACACACACACACACACACACACACACACAATAATCCACATCATGATTTCAAGAAATCTTTACAGATCGGCCAGAAAAAGGTGAGCAGAGAGACTGTGAGGAGGGAAAAAGTGTTGTAGAAGTCAAACGCATCATCAGCTTTGGTTCATAGATTCAACATTCTCCTGTACATTCCAACACCCTCTTTCAGAGAGACGTGAAGAAAGAGAGAGAGAGGGAGAGGATGCAGAAAAGAGGCTTCTGGGTATGTGTGCTTCTTTTTTGTCCTTTTACACACAGAGAGTGGACATTACTAGAAAAAGATCACCGTTCAGTTCGATGCGAATGAAATGTTGAGGTGAAAGGCATTTGACAAATACTACTAAAGCAGCACTTGAAATATTCTTTTGCAGAAAAAAAGAAGACCTTGTTGTGTTTTCTTTTTTTGGGGGGCGGGGGGGGGGTGTACAATGGCAGAAAAGTGATGCAAAAGACTAATGAATTAAAGTTCTGGTCCATGTCAAACCGATTCTGACGTAGCTTAGCAATGACGCCACTATCTACGTAAGCCCAGTTCTCCTACACTGTAAACTTTCCTTGATTTTCTTTTTTGTTGATTTTTTCATAGAAAAATAAACTTTTCTTCCATACGTATTAAAATAAAAGTCATCCAGCAGACTTTCACCATTCTGTAGGTTTTAGCAACAAGGAGACTAGTCATTCCAGGCGCCTGGTATTATCGGAGAATCAGTCTGTGCACTGTGGGGGTTTCCCCCTTGACTGTTCTGACCTAAAGTCTTTTTTTAAATGAAATATTGGCTAGGGGAACTTGGATGCAACTAAGTTTGTTGACATTTTTGAAATAGTACTTCACCCCAATCACATTCTTTGGACTTCCAGAACTCAATGACCCCAATACATCAAACCAATCCAGACTGTCACTGTGATACAATAAAAACAAATAAACAAAGAAACAAGGAGAATTCCATGTAATCTTAACCCTAATTTATATGTGTAGTTCTTTAGAGTTAACTTGGCACAAATAGAGGGGAGGTACAGGAAGACCAACCTCTGACTGCGCTAAAGGGTTCGGGTATTTTCATCACGTAGCGGAGGGAGGACGCCAGACGGTTTCCCCTTTAGCCTCACCACACTCCCTCACAGGGAGGCCATCTCCTCAGAAGGTGGAGGTGTGGAAGTGGGGGGTGGGGATGTGGGGTCCTCTGTTGATGTGATCCGTGGAAAAGTGATTGTCACTTGGGATTAATTGTGAAGGATTCAATTCGCAATCACATCAAGTTTAGGTCTTCCCACTGAGAGCGAGGAAGCTTACTACAAGACAGGTCAGGGAGCTGTACTTGAGAAGAAACAAAGCTTATAAACAACAACAAAAATACAGCCGGTGGCAGAGAGACGTCGTCTTTTGGGACACAAGCGGCAAAGGATGCATGATAAAGTGGGAGGCTGTGCATAGTCCACGAAACAAGGCGCGTTGAAAGAATAGCAAGACCTCTCTTGTCAAGGTTCAATGTGTTTTACGGCCACTGGTTGGATCACACACAGACTGCTTTTTGACACTTTAAAGCAAACGCTGTTAGCTGCATGTGTGTACTGATATCTATAGATATATATATGTATAGAAAGACTTGTGTTTGAATCAGGAATATACATTGGCAGTGATCTCGAATAAGGAAATCAAACAGTCAACATTTCCACAGAGTAAGGGGAGATGGATGTTTCGTGGGAAACACAACGAAAAAAAAAGTTCAAATAACATGACAGTGATTGGCTAAATGCTTCCTCTGCCTATTGACAGAAGTGTAGAAAGCAAGGGAGGAGGATAATCAAGGTGTGATTGTGGCCATTGAGTTATAAAGATGACAAGCACAGTATCTCTATTTTTCGGAAACTTTTTCCTGTAGCCGATGAAGCCACGGGGACAAAACATGATGGACACTGTTCAAAACGGTTTTCTGTTCCAATGTTACTCTATATTCTTCCCCTTTCAATTAAGAAGGCTCTCTGGTTCCAGATCCTGGTCTTGGTTCTTCCCTCGTCCTGGTCCTGTGTCTCCGTGGCAACACCGGGGGCGATGCGGGTCATGGTTCATGACTTGACCTCTTCGTGCTCCTGCTCGGCCGACAGCTCCACATCGGACAGGCCAACCTCCACAGCCAGGATGAGCGAGGTGTCCGAATCGCTACTCAACGGGTTCTGGTGTTCACCTGCAACAGGAGAGACACACACAGGACACAGCCTGATCAGAAACAAAATGGGCAACGGACAGCAGTTTTATCTAAAACTAAAGCTCAAAGTGAAAGTGTCAGCTCCTGTTCATGTCTGTTTAGGGTACAGAATAAAGGTCATGGAAGAATTCCCTGACCATACTGAGGTGTGACCGACAGTAGTTCCAGGAGGACTCAAATACTGCAGACCCACAAAAGAGAAATCATGAAGGTCTAAGACCTAGACATCAAATGGAGGTCAGTATGAACAGTTTCATTAATAGCCAAGGCTGAGGCTAGACACACAATGGGGGCAAGAGCGGACAGTATCTTGCTCTACAGCTCTGGCCTAAATATAAAATAAATGGAGGTCAGAGTAAACACCATTCAAGGCTGTTATGGCTGAAACACTTAAACCATGTCTAACTCTAAACAGCGTGGAGCTGGTTTGGGTTTCTTAACAATAACAGGGAAAAAAAAGATTAAAAAAAACATCACAATGCATTAGAAACTGAATCAACACACACCTTAGGTGAAATCGCTAAAAATGAGCACCTGCTAAGGTGAACTGGTTTCGGCACACACATTAAAAATGAAAGGAATAGCATAACACAAGGTCCAGATGTGCACTGCAGTGGAAGATGGTGCCCAGCTGCCACAGACCAGTGAAAATGACGCATGCTGAAGGAAGCTGAAGTTTGGGGAAACCACGCTGTGTGGAAGAACACACATTTTTCTCAGCACAAAAGAAAAGAGTGCAGATACGGTCCTAACCTTCCCTTCCTTGATCAATGCAAGAGATTTTCAAGCTTCCGCAGCGAAGAACCGTATTAACGGTGTAAAAATCCTGCTCACTAGAGGATTTTAAGAAGTAGAGAGGAGATGCAAGTGCACAGAAATGGTCTGCAGTGTTAAATATGGCAGATAACGAAAATAGATGAAGTGGGTGAGGTCTGCAACAAACCCTTGAGAGTGTTTGTGTGTGTGTGTGTGTGTGTGTGTGTGTGTTTGTTTTTGTGGCGACGTAGGTGTTGGGGGAGATGAGAACAACAGTGACATTATCCCCCATCAGCGTGTCTAGTTTGCTCTAACATCTCATCACTAACTCACTAAAGTTCTTTACACAACATGTTTTCTTGACCACTTGGCCAGACACTGCTCTTCCTGAGAGCCCTTACGAAACCCGTGCACAGCATGGGAACACTTTCCTCGTGGACAGTGCTCTGAACAGCGGAGTGTCGAGATTTCCTCTTGCAGATAATGATGGCTGAGCACAAAGTGCTATTTTTAGCCCACTTGTTGGGGCTGACTCGGGCAGAGCTTATTTAAACCAAACTGGCGGCTCGTTTTAGAAATCAAGTTCCTTGCCTCTCCGAAATGGCTCTCCAATCAGCACCTGGCAAGGGTCAATCAACGCATTGACATTTACTTTATGAAATGCCTGGTACAATTAGTAAAATAAATGATCATGACCCTGAAGTTTGTTTGATTGCCACATTGCAATAGAAAACAAAGGCAGAAATCATACTATACTGTTCTTGAGAGTTATCTCAGACAAAATCCAAAAGAGACATTTTACCGACATATCAAGTTAGCTCATGGTGGACATTAGAGAGCTCATCTATGCAGATGTTTTGACCTGTATGTCATACAAACCCACCACACTTTTGTTGCAGTGGAGCCTCTGCCTCAGGTTACATAAACGCACAGCTTAGTGGGAGAGAACAAGTCGTCGTCTCAGATGCCGTTCTGATGAGCATTACCAAACCAGTGGGGATCCATCCAAGTCCTAAACGATCCCAGCTGCCTCACTCCAGCTCTCTCTCCTCTTCGCCCCCACCCACCCACCCACATCTTCTGCGGCACTTGAGACGCTCATAAGGTAATGGAACAAGATGAGGGGAGAAAGTGGTGGCAATTCACTTTAACTCAATCATGACTCAATGCCCAAGAAGCAGGCCTGTGTGTGTGTGTTTGTGCGTGTGCGTGTGTGTGTGTGTGCGTGTGTGTGCGTGCGTGTGTGTGCGTGTGTGCGTGTGCGTGTGCGTGTGCGTGTGTGTCCACAGTAACAGTTCAGGTGGTGTAACTGCTGTAGGTCTGAATTTGATGGCGGGGTCAGATACAGCAGTAGCCATGCCAGCACGTCTTATTCTCCTGCTGCCTGAGTGGTTCCATTAGCTAGCCAGCATTATCTCTACCTTTCCACCCTCTTTCCACTCGGCCTCACTTTCCCTCTCTACATCTTTTCCACCCACTCCCTTTCCTTTCTGCCCTCACACACACCTCAGCATCTCCTTCTTATTTACACACATTACACAGTTTTCTCTCAAACACGAAAACACTCACACCATTGGACACACACACGCACACGCACACGCACACGCACACGCACACGCACACGCACACGCACACGCACACGCACACGCACACGCACACACACACACACACACACACACACACACACACACACACACACACACACACACACACACACACACACACACACACACACACACACACACACACACACACACACACACACACACACACACACACACACACACACACACACACACACACACACACACACACACACACACACACACACACACACACACACACACCTTCTCTGCCAGCCTCACTCAGAGGCCATCTTAGGTTAGACTAAATCCAAATCCAAATCCAAGCAGGCTATCCAACAGCCCACAGTACTCTTGGCCTCTCTTGACCAGCGGGACGGCTCAACACGTGGCCACGAGGACACGGACTGCACCCACTGGCCAACTCTCCTGCTCCTCCCCACTGGGGAAAACAGACAGCTGGACGAGGGGCGCGAGGGAAAAGGGAGGCCTGAGAGAGCCAGAGCAGGATTTATCAGCAGAGGCACACACATACAGTCAGCAATATCCAGCTGCCCTCTCACACAAATAACAAATCATCAACACCCCCCCCCAACTAGCCAAACTCTCACACACAAACACTTCAACTCTTTGCCAAAGATTTAGCAGTTGGCTTGCCACCCCCCCCCCACCCCTTCAGGAATGTTGTTCCTGTGTATCCAGCAGCAAAGGACCACAGCTCTTGAGGAATGGAGAGAAACCGCAAGGGGCTAGAGGAGAAACTGAAAGAGAAATAGAGAGTGAGAATGCAGGGGTCCTTCCACTGGCTTTGCAGGGGAAACAGAATGGGCATTATTGTGCCCAGGCACACTCCCTGTGCCTGCAGCCCTGAAGCTGAGCTCATTAGTGGATTCAGGCAGCACAGGGTGTTTTCACTGCGTGCAGCGGAGAGCGAGCCCCTCACAAAGGCAGCATTTACTTGTTCCCTGGCACAGGTCTTTTTTTTAAAGCTTTTTTTTTCACAACCCCTTTGCCTCCCTCCCAGCCCTGCATGGCAGCTCCAGTTCAGACTGGAATTTCAACAGCCACCAGCAGGAAGTGGCTGTAGGGCTGCCAGAGCAAATAGTCCCAGAGCACTGCACATAGGCACGTTGAACACACACACACGTTCGTTCACACACCCCTAAGCATGGGCTAGCATGGTAAATCATACTTTGAACAGGTCACTAGTTGGCTATCTTAGCCAAGACTGTGGGCAGATTTACAGGTCTAGCATATTCGAGGAAGTGCTCAACTAGTCAGGATAGCTAATTATATTAGCTAGTAGGGCTGTACTATAATCGCATCGTCTATCTTTCTTCCCCATTATATAAATTTCAGCTATATCGCTATGTTGTGATAATGATGATACCGTTTTGCATATGTACAGTGCTAAAAATAGGTCCACCATTCATAAATTGGGAGTAAAAATCTGCATTTAATTAATAAAAATGAATTAGTTTAATTGCCATCGAGGTTAGTGAAAAAGGCTTACATTTACATTGCAATTTAGGCACAGCCTCATATCTCACAGCCCTATTAGCTAGCTCTATTAAGGATTTCTGGAAAATTAGCCAAGCTAGTTCTTCTAGAACCTTTTCTACTTAGCAAGGGCAGGAAGAGTGGCTGGGCTCTAAAAAAGTTGTGGAAAGTATCGCCAATCACATAGCAACAGTAGCAGTGCACTCGGTGGTGTTAACTGAAGCAACTCAGAGTTGGATTCAGAATCACTTGCATGACCTAAAAAAGTGGTGATGGCAACGGAAATATTTTTTGTTTAGTCCAATGGCCCTAGGGTGCCCGGACTCATGTGGTTTGGGAAACGTAACACAGAGCAGGTGACTGCTGACCCAGTTTACATGATGAAGGCAACAGCAGCGCTGGACTAAAATGTTGCAGTCTGAGCTCCACCTATATAGAGCTGTAGGAGGATAACTGCAAAGTCCTCACAGACAGCAGGTCAGGGAGCAAAGGTATATGAGGAAATTATGCTTTTTACCCCCTTTCATCGTCATTTCATTGCATCAATCAGAAGTCAAGGGAACTAAGGCAGAAAAATGAGAGTGCAATGAGTTTGGGAAATCAACAGTTTGAGAAACCAATAGGCCATTTGAATGACATGGGAGGTTAGCGTAACTTAAACAGATCTAGCTGTCTATTTAAAGGCCAGTGTACTCCAGTGGAAGCCAGGCTAAAAGATAACCAACAAAGGACCATCACTGCCACAACTATGAATATGAAGTGGGTGAAATAGGAATTGCAAGTATTTCCACTGTATTTGAAATGAAGTTCAGTGGAACAGCATAATCAAGAGGTGACATTCGAGTCAACTCAAAATGGTCATGACTTACAGACCTTTGTCTTTCAGTCTATGAATGTGTGTGTGTGTGTGTGTGTGTGTGTGTGTGTCTGTGTGTGTGCATTACTTACTGCTGGCAATATGGCGGCTTTCTCCGATCAGGGCGAGGGGGTCGACCTCGTGGTAGACCTGTGGCAGGCCGATGGAGCGCACAGCGGGGTCCAGCACCACCGAGCTCTCGCTCACAGTCACCTCGCTGGCTCCGGTCACCTGGTTGGTGGGTGGCCCTCCCACAGACACCTCGTAGTCCGGAGGAATGTCGTCTGAGCAGTCAGCGTTTGGCTACAGAGGAGTAGAGAACATCTTTAAAAGAGGATACTCTATTTAAAAAAAAAAAAAAAAAAAAAAAACAGTAAAATCATCATTTGTAAGACAGCAAAATCATCCTTTGTGAATGACATTGGGCTTGACATAAATAGAGGTATTCTGGTTGTGTGTAGGTAGGGTGTGGTGGGGGTGGATCCTTAGTAAAAGGAGAATGTAGATGCCTGCGGGTGGGAGGATGCACCATTGGAGAGAGCGATGAGGAGAGGGTGACTGGGAGTAGTGGTAAGAGAATTCCCAGGAACAGTGGATAAGCATGTGGCCTGCTGAGGGCCTGCTCAAGGCTCACCGGGATCCCTAATGCTTTGAGGATGTTCATCTTGCACATGGGACACGTCCTATGGTCCTGCAGCCAGGGGTCCACGCAGTACTTATGGAAGACATGTCTGAGGATGGAGAGACGCCAAACTCAACTCAAAGTCACATATAGAGCAACACTTTTACCTTAGGTCCAGATTAGCTTACTGAGAGCTAGATAAAGAATTGACAAGCATTCTTTGTCTGAAGAGAACCCTACCTGCAAGGTAGTATCCGGACCACATCATTGGGCTTGTAGCCTTCAATGCACACTGCACAGTTATCAAAGTCTGACTCTGTTTCCTGCAAGAACAATCCACCAACAAAAGGCAAATGAGGCACTGTACCCTTTTAGCAATGGCTTTCCTGGAAAATCAGTGGAACATTAAGGAACACAGGGGCAGTAAAAATGCAGTGAGCGTGTCTGATGGGCCAGATTGACCCCTCAGGCAGAGCACAGCTCAGCCACCACAGAGACACTAGATCAACCTGTTATGGTCAGGGACAGCTTAACCTCCTCTTTAATTAATAATACAGACACTATATTGTACATATATTAAATATGTAGGCTTAAATATATAGCTGGGGGAGAGAAGTGTCTTTTTGCAAGGGCCCAGTTTAAACAGCCTTGAGGTCAATCACAGATCAATTTACTTATTTTAACAGAACAAACAAACAACAAGGGGAGCTGAGATATATGTATTTGTATTTGTATGGAAAATCACAAGGTATAAATGGTTTGGGAGTGCTTCAGATACCACTCTGGCTTTTAATATGCACTTTGGCATACATCTAGTGTATGACTACTATTTACACATACTAGAGGATCGGTTCTCAAAACAAACCTCTGTCTGAACCTCAAGAACGACAAAAGAGAAAGGTTAAGAAACATCTGTGCAGTGTGGAGATGTGTGTGTCAGGCGGGTCTGTACCTTGTCTCCCTTCCTGATGGTCCTCACTTGCAGCTTGCTAATGGCTTTCTTGGCAGCATCTCCCAGGCGCCTCTGTGGAGGAAGCAGCCTTCAGTGAGAATCACAAGCAACAAGAGCCTCATAAACCACCATGGAGCGCCACTCATCAACTGGGCCAGAAACGCCGCACATCTGGCCAATGAACGAGAAGCCAAGCCCCCCCCCCCCCCTGCTCAGAGCGCTGCTGCCGTGTTCACGCTCTGCAAGAGTCGACCTTTTCCCCTCTGAGCACAGAGGCTGGGATGAATCCCATTCAGGAACATTAGAATGGCAAAGGAATAGTAAAGTATAGAGTCTTTATTGTCCTATAAGGATATTCTTTTTCACACACATTATTACATTCCATGCAGGATATACACAACCTCATACATTTAGCATATCACATATAACATATGAGACATAACATATAACATAACACACACCATAACCCCCCCCCCCCCCCCCTAGTTTCCTCCTCAACAGAATGCAAGCAAGTGGACAGTCCAGGGCTCTGTATCTGCGGCCAGATGGGAGTACGGTGAAGAACCGATTCAGGGGATGGTCAGGGCTGCTTGGTGCGGGCAAGGCGTGTGGTGGCTGTGTCATTTGCATCAGTGAGGCTGGTGGTGGGAAGCTGTATTATCTTGGATGCTAAGTGTGAGATTTTAATGAGTTTGTTCTTGCTGGTGACATTTAGTATGGTGAAGAAACAGGGGGAGAGTAGAAGGGGTTGGATGATGCGTTTGTAGAGTAGCAGAAGGAGATAGGGGGCAACATATCTTAGCTTGCGTATGGCATACAGTCTCTGTTGTGCACGTTTCTGTGTGATGGTGACATGTTCACTGAAGTTAAGCTTATTGTCAATGGTGAGACCAAGATATTTGAAAATGCTGACCTGTTCAACTGGTTGGCCATGGATGGTGATGTGAGTGAGTCCAGGGGGTGATTTTGATGCATGAATGACCAGTTATTTTGTCATGTTGAGTTGGAGGTCGTTATCAGAGCACCACAGAGCAAAATCTGTGATGGACTGGTGTTAAGTTGTGATGGAACTGTTGTCTGTAAGTAATCCTACTATTCTTACAACCTGCGCAACGTCATAGAATGCGTTTGAACAGGTTCACGCCCCTTTTTAGGGGAAGACACGTTAGCATTATATCATTGATTCCAATGGGAAAGACAGCTAGTCACACATTACTTCTAGTTATCAATTCACAGGACATTCAATCCTTTTACTAACACAACGGTTATGAAGAAATATGTATATGTAACTGACTCATGTCGAACGTACATTACCAACCTAATTCGTTTCTAATACCCCAAATGATGAGGACCAATTTAGCCCGTAGCTAACAATATCAATATCAATGTAAAACATTAGCTAGCTAACTGTGGAACTTCAGTATAACATAGCCAATTATCTCACCTAGTTGTAGGAAATACGTTTGTATTTCAAGTGACAGAATTAAGGGTTGACTTATGTTTAGTTGACGTTATGAAATATAAAGTTAAGCTTGCCGAACTTAGTACAGTCAGCAACGGGCAGCTTGACTGTGACTACTCGTTCATGTACTCCTGTTAGTAAACTGGAAAAAGCAAAAAATAGGAATGTAATGGTCACCTTAATCCCATGAACACACAGATGACTCTCACACCAACCTTATTTTGTGCCTTTTATTCACGTTTGTTGAAAGATTTAGTAAGTACAAGCCCTTATCGCTCCTCACTTTGATGCAGCTCCATAGGCTTCCATTCAATCGAAATGGCAATATTTCCCCTAAAAGGGGGCGTGTACGTCCAACACATACAAAGTTCCCGGATGTGCCGGTTGTCCATATGGCTGTCATCTGCATATTTGTAGTAAGTGGTGTTGGGTAGTGAACTCTGGAGGTCATTTGTGTGTAAAGTGTGTACACGAAGGGACGCAACCTTGGCTTGGGGGGTTCCAGTGTTGATGATGATGGTTGATGATGTTGTTGTCCCTATTTTAAGTATAAGTATAAGCATAAGCAGTGTTTCCCATACATTGACTTATTTGTGGCGGCCCACCACAATATCAACATTGACCACCACACAATGATTTTCCTGGTTGTACTAAAGTGTGCTTAAGTCTGGTTAGAATTATAACCACACTGCACTAATTTGTTAAAAACTGTTGCATTCAGGTTAATTCTGCAAACCTACCACCACAAATAGAATTCAATTATGTGGGAAACACTGATAAGTATATATACTCTTTTGATCCTGTAAGGGGAAATTTGGTCTCTGCATTTATCCCAATCCGTGAATTAGTGAAACACACTCGGCACACAGTGAACACACAGTGAGGTGAAGCACACACTAATCCCGGCGCAGTGAGCTGCCTGCAACAACAGCGGCTCTCGGCGAGCAGTGAGGGGTTAGGTACCTTGCTCAAGGGCACTTCAGCCATGCCTACTGGTCGGGGTTCAAACCGGCAACCCTCCAGTTACAAGTCCGAAGCGCTAACCAGTAGGCCACGGCTGCCCCCCACCAGTAGGCCACGGCTGCCCCCCAAATTATTGTTATTTTCACTGTCTGCGGCCTGTTGCTAAGAAAGTTGTTTATCCAGTGGATGAGGAGAGGGATGACATTCAGGTGCTGTAGTTTCTGGATGAGTTGATGGCGCTGGATTGTATTGAATGCGGAGCTGAAGTCAACAAACAGAACTGAGGCGAAGTTATGGGGAGTCTGGAGGTGGTGAAGGAGGGAGTGGAGAAGGCATGCCACTGCGTCCCCTTTTCGACCGGTATGCAAATTGGTATGGGTCCAGTTGTGTGCCGACAGTAGGTAGGATGAGGAGCAGTATGATTTTCTCCATGCATTTCATGACTATTGGGTTGAGTGTGACTGGACGGAAGTGGTTGGGCTCTGAGGGGCGTGGTTTCTTGGGTACAGGTGTGATGGTTGATGGAGGAAGCATCTGTTACTACAACTGAGTCAGGGAGGGTGACTACACACAGGTCTGGGGTGGGTGGCGTGAGATTACCTGATTGCGGTCGCGGGCGTTGGCGTAGCGGAACCTCTGGATGTAGTAGAAGACCAGCCAGGCGAGGGAGATGATCATGAGCACGATGAAAGAGATGGAGACGAACACCACCGAGGTGCGGCTCACGTACTTCTGGAGGTTCCGCGTTCCTATGGTGATGTGCATGTTGACTGTGATGTTCCGCTCCAGCAGCGAAATGATCTCGCGGCCCTTGGGTTCCGGAATCATGATGGCCACAATTTCACCAGTGCCTATGGGGATAAACGGAGACACATGGATGTATATTACTGTAAATATTTTAACACCAAACATTCTAACTAAATCTAACTAAACATAGGGACAGAGGGACATCAATATCGATAGTGATATACAAGAGCCAAATAACTGAGGGACATCAATATCGATAGTTATATACTAGAGCCAAATAATTGAGGGACATCAATATCAATAGTTATATACTAGAGCCAAACAACTGCTGCAAGGGCTTCAGATCTAAGACAAGGCTCCATTACTATTTAGTAGGGCTACTAGATTATGGACATTGAATTGATTGACTGCATTGACAGCCCTACTAACTAGAATGAAAATGATGGAGAATCTCAGTGGTCTTGCCATAGGAATAGCTCAATCCATATTAAAGGCGGAAAAAATAGTCTGTTTCTTTTTTAAAGGAATAACACCAGTCAGTCCAAAGGCGGAAAAATAGTCTGTTGCTTTTTCAAAGGAATAACACCATTTTCAGTCCATTTTAAAAAATGTTGCACCAACAAATCATTAAGGGTAGCCAAGACACTGATATGTAGACATTTCATTTGTAAAGAAGACTTCTGCTCTTCCATTTACAGACTATTTGAAACATTTTTGAAGTGCCTCTTTAGGGAACAATACCAACAAATGCCTGCCTATACATTCCAATAAAACAGCCAAAATAGAGTACTCAGCTACCTCTGTATTTCCACACTACTAAAACTAATTGCTGTGGTCAGCAAGATAAGGCTGGCAAGCCAGACAGGCCTAATACATACCACTGAACAGTCAGCACAGGTACGTACACACACACACACACTCACTCCACTGATGGGATTCTGGCATTACTCTTTGTTGTCAATCAGGTCATGCAGACAGGGAATGTTCGATTCTGCCGATCGGTTAATGAACAGGCAGCTTCAGCACACGCATCAGACACTCACGCACAAACATGACGTCCAACACGCATATACTCACCCGTAAAGACTTGCACACCAAGCCATTCACACCCTGTCTCAAACACAAACACATGTAGCAAAATATATTTGTTTGTCATCTGTCTGCATGCAAGCACTCAACGCCAACATTCCTTCTCCCTCTCACTCGCTCGCTCTGCCTGCAGGCATTCAGCCACTACAGAGCTCCAGACATTACTTCAATTACTTCAAGTCTCCAAATCAATTAACAGGTTAGAAAAAATCACAGCTTTGCTTTTCTGAACAAATTATAAGTCAGGCTAGCAGGCATTTCAGCGAGGCCAAAACAAAAATTTCCCAGCAAAATAGTAGGCTACGTCTCCTGACACCTTGTACACTGCCTCTAAAGAGAGGGAACAAAATATGCCATTCAACAGGTTTTTTTTTTTTGCATTTTAAGGTCTCCAACTTTGAAGTCTCAAAACACAAGGACGACAACATCTAATGTCAAGACTGGACCTAATTAAAGGGGGAGACCCCATGAGGAATGCTGTCCAGAGCGGCCAGCCCTCCATTAGCGCCAGCATTGGCCCCCTCTGCAGGTGTTGCTGTTCTGACCGCTCTGAACTCCATGGTTGCTCCACTAACCTGCTCCAGGCGCTTCCCGCTCAAAGGGCTCGTCAGGTGACCCCTGTGTTCTCTGGCCTTCCCCGACTCTTACTTACATCTCGGTGTTTTTCTGCCATCTCTTTTTTAAAACCTGGACCGGACTCGAATGCATGTATGTTGAGTTAACACAACCCAGCTTCGATCACTGAAAACTGGGTCAAAGAAGGCAAAAACCTGAGGCTTTCCCATAAAGTCCAGTGTTCACAACGCCACTGCCCCCTTTTCTTTTTATGCTATGGTTCTGCTCTCTGAGCAACAGCAGCCTCCATCTGTCTGGACCCTTCTTCTTCTTCTCCTCCCTCTCCTGCCCTGCCCTCTTGGACTCCCTTCTCGTTTACACAGTGAGGGGCTGCTGTGAGCTCCGGGGACAACTGGCAGCTCTCCAGAGGGACACCAGACATGGTGGAGTCCCCCGAGATAAAAGACCAATACTTCCCATTCAGCCACAGGAGACAGAGGGAGACAGAGAGAGAGAGAGAGACAGAGAGAGAAACAGACAGAGAGAGAGAGAGACAGACAGAGAGAGAGAGAAAGAGAGTGTGAGTGATGTCGACCTGGTGAGCTCCAAATGGCCTGTCTGCCAGGAAGAACAGATCGATCAGACGGGGAGACGCCACAAGGGCTGGGAGCTTGGCAGGGGTGGAGGTTCTGGAGTCTGGAATGCCGCCACATCAGAGCACAGCAGGGTGAGGACGGTGACGGTAATGACAGTGGAGCGCATGGACAGAAACCTAAGTCACTGTGATGTGACAAAAACAGATAGGCCTAACTAATGCTAACGCTAAACTAGCAGGGTATCTGCACATTTTCCAAGTGCAAATTTAAAGACTTTTAAGACCTTTTCAAGACATCTAAATGGAAAAATTAAGACTATACCACGGCAAAAAGATACATACAACAACTTAAAACTGTTTTATGCAATAGTTTTTTTTTTTCCTACTAATTTTAACCCCCACCCCATTTTGGATGTCTACAGAAGTTACCACATATATTTTGGCGAAAGAAAAATAATTGTGTGTGAATTACCTTCAAAGCTATAAATGCCCAATTTTAGGGTCTGGGCTGCTTGCTTTTGAAGCTGGCTGTACATATCTGGTTGTGCTTACTGGCTGAGGCTGACTGTTCTTCACCTGTGTCTGTAGTAGCCTAGGCTACTTGCCAAAGACATGTGCACTGGACTGGATTCCCTTCAATATTTTTTTCAAAGTTAGACTAAGCTATTTAAATATTTTAATAGGCCTACTTTATATCATGTACTATGTGCATCTATTGTCCCATATGCAGCACAGCAAATTAAAGTTAATCCACGACTTTACATTTTGCATACCTATGCATACCTATATCTAAACCAACCAAAGCTTGACTGAAACATTGTAAAACCATTGACTTGTTTTAAATGAATTAAGAGACAGGTCCTCCTCAGATCCTGCTGGTTTCATCTGAAGCACGCACGTATTATGAACGCACGTTTTTTTTTTTTTTTTTTTTATGTAGCCAGTCGCCGACAGTAAAAAAAAATGCAGCTATATTTCACAACTTTTGCTTAGTAGGCCTACTAGGAAAGGCTGGCAAACAAGCTGTTTTAAAATCCATAGGCTATGTCCTGCCTAAATTCCAACGTATGGCCCTATCGCTAACTGGCTTACCAACTCTTTCTCCCGCTCATTCTACCTCACGTAGGCTACCTGCATATCTCTCAGGCCACGGCTACACCACGAAAACGTCAGGCATATTTGTACATATTATTACCGTTTTCACACCTTTAACCACATCAGTGAAAACATCTTCACTCTGTAACCACTACACTTCCTCCCGTTGCCTTATAGTCACTTATACAATTGCGTTTTAAATACACGAAAAACCGGATAGAGACATTTCACTCGCTCTTGCACTTGCTGGCGGTCCCATACGCAAATTTAATACCTCCCTTTCAAAAATTCAAGACATCCCATACAATTTAAGACTTTTTTAGGCCTTAAAAACCGAAAGTTGTATTTAAGACTTTTTAAGACTTTTTAAGGATCCGCGGGAACCCTGACTAGGCATCATTTTCACACGCTGCAGTAGCTATGCTCTGCATGCTTTGATGCGGTTCCGAACTCTCTATCCCACTGAGGGAGGCAGGAGGAGTTGGGGCTCCTGCAGTCAGTATGTGTGTGTGTCCTGGGAGAGGTGCTGATTCTTTCTGTTCTTTCTTTTGTCCGGTCTTATATGTTGTGTTATGTCTTATATGTTGTGTTATGTCTTATATGTCACTATGCCTGCATAGAGAAAATTGCCCCTCGGGGATAAATAACGTTTTTTTAATTGAATTGAATTGATGCAGGAGTGAGCAGTGGGCGGACACACCACACCAGCGGCTGCTGTGTGTGTGTGTGTGTGTGTGTGTGTGTGTGTGTGTGTGTGTGTGTGTGTGTGTGTGTGTGAGAGAGAGAGAGAGTGAGTGAGCCCCGGCTGTGGTGGCTGCTGTGGTAATGTGTGCCTCTTTAACCTGAGGGGAGGTGAACTCACTCACCCTTTATCAAACGACTCACTCACATACGCACACACACAACATGTGCACGTGCACACGCCCCCACGCACACACACGCACACACACACAAACATTTAGTGACCTCCTGCAAATCCCACCCAGCCTGAGTGACCTGTATAGTCCTCACAAGCTTAAGTGGAGGCACACGTCAGCCCTTTTTGCAGAGGGCATGGCTTTTGGTGGTTTTAAACTACATTCTACCACTAAACATGCTCAGAGATACAGAGGCTGTGTATTTCTAAAAACAGTGGAGACGAGGCCAAGCAGGGCACATGATGGGAGGAGGGAGAGGGGGCTGAGAGAGGGATACAGCCTCTGCTGTTGCTGCTGAAAGGCAAGAGGAGAAAGTGAGAGAGGAAATCAACAGGCTTTTCAGACATTTGAAAGGGCCCATTTCAATTCCTTCAATCTTTCCTTTTTGAAATGTTGTGTTTAATCTCTGGTCTCTGTGAGGGGCTTGGTAGGAACCAGCAGAAACTAGTGCACTGCACACAGGTCTATCTCTCGTGTGTGTGTGTGTGTGTGAAAGAGAGAGATGTATAGATAACGACTATTTATGTGTGCATATGGCATTGAATATATGGAGATTTAGGTTTATTCTTCAATAAAACAGATGAAGATATCAGTTAAGATAGAGGAGAGATTGAAAGAGATTGAGATATTGTGTGTGTGTGTGTGTGTATGTGTGTGTGTGTGTGTGTACCCAGCTGCTTCCAGGTGGGCACCACCAGCTGGGTTCTTCATTGTCAGCTGCTGGCCTGAAAACTATATTTAACTCACTATGAACCATGAACTGCAGTCTCTCTCTCGTGTGTGTGTGTGTGTGTGTGTGTGTGTGTGTGTGAGACTGTTGCTATGGCCTGATCATGCCTCATGCCGTATTTGAAAATCTGCTTATGTAATGCGCAGAGTTCGCATGGACAGCATCCGCACTAGAAGAGAAGGAGGCCACCACACCACACTTTCACACACACTTTGTACACGTACACACACACACACACGTATACACACACGGCAAGTGAGCGGAGTGATTCATGTCGTCTTTCCATAAACTCTCCCTGCAACAGTTCTTCACCTGCATATTCATATAGAAAACGTCTGTGCAAAAACTGCAGTGTGCTTGGGCTCTAGGATGCCTCTGTGGGCATCTAACCTGGATGAAAAACACAACAGAATGGGTCTCTTTTGGAAGGGAGTTGAAAGTCCAGCTTTCCTCAGAGCCACCCAGAGACTCACTCTAACAATGGACAAGACACACACATTCCCCACCACACACACACGCTCACACACGCAGAGTAATCTGGCATCCAGCTCCAAGGCCTGGCTGTTACATAATGCAACGGGAGCGTGGATAGCAATGGCCTCTAGAGCGATGGTCAGGTCTCTCTCAGAGAGGAGAGACAAACACACACACACACACACACGCACGCACACACACACACACGCACAGTACACACACAGTACACACACAGTGAACACACAGACACGCACAGTACACACACACACACAGTACACACACACCTACATGTAGATAGGTTACAGGGATGGTATACAGACAGGAAGTTTATGAGGGATGGTAAGGAGAGGAACATGGAGAGAGAGAGAAAGCTGGGGAATGGGAGGACTAGGCTATGCGCTAAATAAACATGACCTCTCATCATGAGCTCTCTCACCAATGCAGACACAATAGCTATTCTAAACAGGAATGAGGGTGTGTGTGCGCGTGTGTCTGTCTGTAGAGAATGCTCTATTGTGTGAAGCGTCTGCCTGGATTTGGAATCATTATGGAGATCCCACATCCAAGGTTTAAACAATGAGACAGACTCAATCCATGAAACTAGGACTAGTTTGGGGGTCTGCATTGTGTGTGTGTGTGTCTGCAACTCTGCATGTGTGTAAAAACGTCAAAGCAGTACAGGGTGATACAAACACACACACACACACACACACACACACACACACACACACACACACGGGGTGTATAAGACAAGGGAGGGCCGTGGATGTTTCTCAGAGTGTAAAGGTCACAAGGGAATGTGTGGAGGCATGTATACACTGCTCACCGCCCCCTCAGTCTCTCTCATATGACTGGCGTGATGGTCTCACAGAAGCCATAAAAACCGAGGCAGCGCTGGCCCCCATACTCCCTGTTTTCCATGACTAAGCTCAAGAGAATGTATCCCGACATTCACATCGGCAGGAATTTGCACAGCACTCCACCAAAATCTGCTGCTTCACAATGATGCAAAACAGGGCTCAAAGTACGAAAGTAGCTCCTCCAAAGTAGAATATAGCTTGTGCAAACTGGGTCAACAACAACCCCCCCCCCCCTCCCACCATGATGACTTGAGCCTTAGCCCCAAACCTACATGTGGCAGGGTTGTCACACACACAAAGGGGTTGTGTTTTATACAATGGGTGAGTTTCTGTGTGTGCATGCTGGTGGAGAGATGTGGGGGTGTGCACACACGTGCTGTTGGTGAGGTGTGTGTGTGTGTGTGTGCCAGTGATCCTCTGGTGGCTGTGTTTAGTGCTGAGCTGGGGATTTCTCTCTTTAGCTGAGGGGGAGGTCTGCCACAGGGTACTGGATTATGTAGAGCCTCTGTGATTAGCACTAAATACAAAATAAAAATGCTCACTGCCTCATCAATGGAGGGTGTGCGTGCGGGGCTGCACGCTGCCACATTCAAACACATAGAGTGTGTGTGTGTGTGTGTGTGTATGTGTTTTAGTGAGGCTGTTTGAGTGTGTGCCAGTCTGCCTGTAGATCTTTATAATGTATTATTTAACATTAAGTTTGAGTTGGTGGGTGTTTGGGGGAAAAGCCTGCAGACAAAACGCCACTAATTCCCCCAGGAGGTCTGCTGCAGACAGCTGCAGTTCCCCTGGCCTTGTTTTGTTCCACTCCTGATCCTCTTGCTCAGAGGGCGAGAGGTCAGCTCAATTTTCCCTGAGGACGCTCTTGTAGTGTCCACAAATTCAGGCCTCTGACTCACCCTGGAATACGCCAGACATGAGCAGCATTTGCTTTCAACCTGACTCCAACCACCCTATTGTTAATGGGACCACTAAATCTCACCAGCCTTGTCCATTTGGCCCTGCAAAGACACAACAAAGCACGTCTTGGACTCAAGTATCTGATTGTAGATCAGGTCATGGATAAGCTATGGTATTCAGGGAGAGGGACTGAGAGACCAGTAGCTGACTGCAGATCCAGGGCTGTCTCTCAGCACGGGTATAAAGCTCCTACATAGTTACCAGCAAAGATTCTAGAACAGAGCTCCGCTCTAGAATCTTTGGTTACCAGATCATAGAAGCAAGGTCTGATGGGATAGCTGTGGGAGTGGGGCATACAAAGGGCCCTGTGCAGCACCAACACAAGGGCTCCTGTGTTTTTCCTTTTTGTCACAGGTGTATCCTGGGTAAGGTCTGCTTGGCATGAGGGGGAACAACACACTTCACACACACACACACACACAGCAATGCATCTGCAGCAAGTATGATGACTGCCACGTCACACTCACATCTCCCCTCTGCACTCCCTCCGATCCATCACCACCTAGACACTAATCTTCCACTCCTATCACCCCATCTCTGAACACACACACACACACACACACACACACACACACACACACACACACACACAGTCTGTCAGCTTCAATTAGGTGGCTGAGTCTGAGTCGTGACTGGCAGAGAGCCAGGGCCCCCCAGAAATAGCAGCCAGCTTCTTCATCTGCTGTAACCACTGGTCAGGCACTCTCATGGGCTAGCCTGGATGGGGACGGTGGGGGTCACAGACGGGGTGTGTGTGTGTGTGTGTGTGTGTGTGTGTGTGTGTGTGTGTGTGTGTGTGTGTGTGTGTGTGTGTGTGTGTGTGTGTGTGTGTGTGTGTGTGTGTGTGTGTGTGTGTGTGTGTGTGTGTGTGTGTGTGTGTGTGTATGTGAGTGTGAGTGTGAGTGTGAGTGTGAGTGTTTGCTTAGCATTGGGGTGCATGATAAGTGACAGATTGAATGTTTCCTTATGAGTGCAGCAGGAAAGTGGCTGTATGTGAGGGGAAACAGTGCTTGTGTGTATGAGTGGACAGAGGTCTGCGCATGTGTATGTCAGTCTCACATGACACACTTGCGGTCTGACAAAAGGAGTGAAGTAAGCGTCAGGCCTGCATGTCTTCACCTCCTCATAACCAGCCCCCTGACACGCACGCACGCACACGCACACACATTGTGCAGTTGTTTCCACTGCCATACAGCATTCTCGTATTCAGCCATAGCAGGCTGCAGCAGGCAGGCCCAACAGCAGGAGTGGAGTGAGGGAATGCAGAGGGGTGGAGGAGCACTGGATCACTAGTCAGGGTCCAATCTCCAGACCCTGGCCAAACTTACTGAGACACACTCTCTAAAGGTTGCTTTTAAATATGGACACAGGCAAAGAAGAGTGGGTGTGGGGATTTTTCCTGTTAGAGGATACATGAGGATTAAAAAGGGAGGTTCAGAGAAAGGCAGAAGCATGGGACATGAAACAGGACAAGAGCAAAACAGACTGACTACCATGAGAGAGACAAAGCGAAGGTCAGGGATATGAAAAGCATAGGCTTATGACAGACAAGCAAGAAAGAGAATAGGAATACCAGCAGTTCCTCACTTGAGAGTGGTGAGTAGGCATGCATTATCACAACTCGGTCAGGATTAATTGCTAATTGAAGGTAATGAAGCATCCTTTCTCTTCTTTCAGGCGATGAAGCCAGACTGGGAGAGGTCCCTCCTACGCAGCCTGGCATCTTAATACCACACCAAGACCCCCAGCTGCCACCCTCAGCATAAACCAGCCCATTGTGCCAACGCTAACTAATATCAAGTAAATGGTTGTTGTGTTCTGTCAATGTTCAAATCTTGTGGTGAAGTTACTTGTAGATAATCTGCTGGCTATTCAGTCCAATCTAAAGCTGTAGCGTCCTATGTATCTGTCTAAAAGCCTTCATCCCCAAATGTCACAAACAGGTGCATGTCTCATGCATATTTATCATGTAACCTAGTAACTCTTGCACAATGGTTATTTGTTGTTGCCAAAAAATAAATACAGCTGGTTGGGTCTTTACTCTCTAGATATGTGTCAGATTAAAGAGAGGCAATGAGTTACACAAAGTCAATAGAAGTTATTACCTTACCTTGGCATCATAACAATATATGGCTACCATAATTTACAGTTAAATTGGTCACTGTTATCCTGAGCAGTTATTTAGCCAGCCAGCCAGACCAATGGATTCCTGTCTCTGCTGAATTAGGCTACTGAAGCTAAGCACCTGTGGCCCTGGATGGGATGCGTCCTTGGTGCATTGATGAATTGTTAGAGACAAAACCTGTCCTGTACTAAGGCATCCTGATTTACAAAATGTATTAGCCTAATGTCTGCCACACAATCAGAAACTGTTCTAAATGTCCATAACAGCGGTGTAAGAGGGGTGTTATTACATTTAGTTTCATGGAATTGCCATGGAATGGCAATGTTTGTTGTCCTACAAGCAGCTCAGTGCAACTTTAACTTCATAAATCAATTCCAGTGTTATGTCTTGGGGAGGGTTGGGGCTGATGGTTCTACAGAACCCTGAAATGAATAGAAAAATTAGAAAAATAACTGATCACTCAAGGAGAAGGAAATAGCGTATAAGGCTACTCTCCCTGCAGTGTGTTCGGATTCTGTAGAGGCTGAGGCCCACCTCGGATCACATCAGAACTGGGAGATCATTCTTGGGTCTTCAGTGATCCTGCATGCCACTAAACACGCATTAGTCACGGCGGCGCTGTGGGGGAGTGGCCGAGACAGCTACACACCACCGACTGTGTCCCAGACATCCACACCCGCCACACTAATGAGTTGGCATCGGGCCGGCAGACTCAGGGAAGCTGGGTTGCTATGGTGATATCTCCGCCATGCGCCATCACCACCAACACCCAACAAGGCACTACATCTCTATCAACATCACTCCTCCCTCCCTGTGTTCATTTTTGATGGCAATCAGAGCATTAAAACACAGACACTTTCCAGTATGAGTTCTCTGAGGAGGGTAGTGCCGGCACAGACTGGCTTACAGGCCAACTAGTTCTCTCTCTCTCTTTCACTCACTCACTCACTCACTCTCACACACACACACACACATATACATGGCAACTCTGTCTTTGATCTGGAATAAGATTAACTTTGAGAGTGCGCATTTATTGGGTGGTGATGAAGAGATGCAATAAAATCCACAACATTCCCATTCAGTAGCCTAAACCGAAAAGGTGCTGGATGTCCTGAGACTACAATGTATCTTGTTTTGTTGTAAAAACAACATGCATCACTAACTGCTTTTGAGAAGTAAACACTGATGTTCATCACTATGTTGTTACACAACAGTAAAATAAAAGGGGGATTTAGAAGCTATCCATGGCATTTACCCCTACATCTGAGGAATTCTTGCACATTATCTGATTCAATTGCACTTACATTTATTATAAACACCATTTCTGACTATGGACAGGTCAGGTTATCATCTTTTTCCCTCTGAATTAGCTTAAATGTGTTTGGGTTACTAGTTTGATTAATATTTCAATACAAGAGCAACACCTGCCTCTTCAAATGTCTTTCTTTTTCTCGCATGTCAAGTCTTGAGGTGTGCACAAGGCCTGACCTGGATCTATCCCAAACACCACAAAACACTAATGGAAGAATGGCCACAGCTTTAAGAGATTCCAGTTTTCGCGGTCCAAATAAGGAATTCAACAGGAGTGAAATGTAGCAGGACAGTGTCAGTTTAATGTTGACTGGAGGAGAAACTCCTTTTTTTCCATTACATTAGACTAGTTTCTGAACAGCCGAGGGGAGTAGGAAGATGGATGAAATTATGATAAACACTGGTGCAGAAACGTAGACATTCAAGATCAAGGTTCCTGCTTCAGTTCACAATGTTGTTTACAATATTTGGCCACTGCACTCCGGGTCAGCGTTAAGCCTACATAATATGCAAAACGTATCACGTCTACCGTTATGATGTCGAGTGAAACAAAATGTGTCGTCACTGTTGACCAACGCTCACTAGCGACATAACGACCCTAGAGTAAATACATACAATGCCAGCGCTTTACAGATCAGCGGTACACAAATCACAGATGGCTGAATGGTTAATGATTTCCTGAACTTGTACCTCAGCCCATGTTTACCAATCACCTGATCTTGCTAACAAAGAGATAGCACAGCCACTGTTTTAGGCTTCTGTGGACGTTGATGCTGTTTGTGAGGGCAATTGTCACATTATCATTTAAAGAAGCAGAGGAGAAATGTCCGACACTTACCTTGATGAGGCATTGTTATGGTTTCGTTGGCATTACTCGAACCCACGTTAAATATTACTACAGCGGATGCATTGTGGCTTGCCGCATGTCTAATCTTGTCTTTGTACGTGCAGTTGCCACGGGCTATGAGTGCAATCCACGCACTGTTGTGGTTTGGAATAGGGAATTTGGTGTTGGGGTCGCAAGCCTGTCTATCTTGCAGGACGGAGGGCATGACCACCACCCCTTTGACTTCTTTCTTGAGTGAGTGTTCGCCATAGCGCCCGCACTCTGTTTTCTCTGTTTTGATCTCAAAAGTCACGGGATCCAGATAGGTGATGTTCACAAAGGCAGTATACCATTCCTCTTTCTCCGCCACAGTGAAGTCTAGACACAGCAAATGCACAAAACAAAAAGAGAGCAGCCATGTTGAAAGAGCAAGACTGCGACAGGCTTGTATCAGGGACATTGCCATGTTGATACGGAGGTTAGAGAATGTTCCCCCTCCACGGAGCTAGCTCGCTAACAGCTAGGAGCTGCTTCTTGCTATCTGGCGGCTTTATCCCCAGAAACACACGTCTATATCCGACTGTATCTTCCGCAATAAGATGGAGCAGTGACTAAACTCAAGTGACACTAGTTACTGCTTTAATTTACGGACGATCCACAATATCTGGTCATCATAAGAGACGATGTTATTACAGTTGATCGCTGAAGCGCTCCACCATCGATGCAGCTGTCTGTGGCCTGCAATGTTGTGAAGACTCCAAAGAAGTTGCCAAATACTTCTATCCGTGATTCCTATGGTAGTGCAGCCCCACGCAGACTGTTTTCTAGGGTAGTTTTGCCTGTAGTGGCAACCTCACAGCAGCTTAAACCATAACGGATTGAAGAACGGCTACTGCCATCTGCTGGCTCGGAGTGATGAAAGACCACAGCGGGCCTACATAATATCAAAGCAAAATACTGGAGGGTTAGAGGCCATTGATATTGACTCCATAAACGGAACATTAAAAATCAAGTGGTTGAAATCATTCTTAAACAACAGTACCAGCTTCTGGTACCATATCCCCCATGAAATATAAAAAAAAAATAGGTGGTATATTTTTTCCTTAAATGTGACTTCTGTATTCAGAATCTGCTCATCAAATTATCCCTCTTCCATCAGCAGGTTGCTCTATACTGGAAGAGTCTGTACAATCATAATTTTACCCCTCACAACACACCTATCTGGAACAACAGATACATTACTGTAAAGAAGTCATCCTTGTTTATCAAAGACTGGCTAGAGAAGGGCATCTGGTCAGTCCTGCATTTAATTGATTCTAATGGATGTCTTTTAACATATCCAAGCTTTTGTTTGAAGTATGAGATAACCTGCCACATTGATACATATCATTCTGTATTTGATGACATACCTGACTCCATTTTAGGCCTAATAAGAGGAATAATTTCAGATCCCAATATTTGTCCTTCCCTACCACAGCTCGTTGTTGAAGGTTGTGCCTTTAAAGGACAAGTTCAGTATTTTACACTTAAAGCCCTGTTTTCAGATAGTTTATTAAATAGAAAGTTTAAGAGTTTTAGATTCTCCAACAAATGTCTTAGAAACCTATTTATCAACCTGTCTTAGGCTACCCCTTATTAAAATATAGAAATTCCATTTTAAAAGTATTTCCAAAGAATCGTATACAGCTTTTGCGAACTAAATACATGAGATATCCCATAATGCCTAAGGCCAAAGAGCTACATTTCAAAACTTTGAATGGAATATACCCCTCCTACGAATTAATCAAAAGGCGATTTGGGATTGAAACTGATAATTGTGCATTTTGTAATTGGCTGGAAGAACCGCTGAGCATCTCTTTGTCGAATGTGTTTATGTTAAAACCTTGTGGCTTGACCTTCATAACTGGCTCAGTCCTAAATGTTTTATGTTAGATAACTTTGACTTAAAGGACATTATATATGGACTCTTTACTGTGAATGATAAAGATGATCTCTTAGTCAATGTGATTGTTATTCTCTGTACATGTTTTATACATAAATGTAAATACTCAAAGGTTAAGCCCACTTTTAGTGGGTTTTACAATGAGTTCCTTAATTATACAAAAGCCTTTAAAGCTATGAAGTCTAAGAAAGCAGTACAACTTTTGAACAGTGTTACAGAATATGATTTAATGACTAAGCCCTAGTTATATGTTTTTTTTTCTGTTTTGATTATTATTATTATTATTTTTTGTCTTTGCTTCCTCCTTTTAAATTACGCCTGATCCTGTACATAGATGGATTCCTCATGGATTGTTTTGACCCATGTTTATTGTACTTGAATTACCATTACAAAAAAAAAAAAAAATCAAAGCAAAATACATGGATGGAAAAAGTCTGTTTCGTATCATATTGCTTAGCTTAAATATATTTACACTGAGCTAAAAAAAATAACCTAAAAAAAAATGACATGGAATAACAGCCCACAACGTGGCCGACATGAATAGCCTACTTAAACAGGTAAAATGTAGGCTACTAAAACACCATCAAAAATTAAGAGGAATTACCACAGTACATAACAGTGGACATGTGCAAGTCAAAAGTCTCAAGTCTGAAGTCTAGAGCAAGTCCAAGTAATTTTTTGTCAAGTCGAGGCATAGGCTCGGGTCAAGCAAGTCACAAGGCATACAAATTCATGATGACTTGCCCACGTTTTCATTTACTGCTACATCTAGGCTAGTTGACTGCTGGAGTTTTATTTGTAGGCAAAAAAAAAAAGTTTTTTGCTACTCAGCCTACTCAAAAGGCATTGCATTCAAGTTACATACATCTAAATAAGATGAAATGTATATGAATACAAATAAATGTATTTCAATACCTATTTAGCCTGGCTAACACCAGACCTCATCTCATTGAGATGGGGTCTGGGAACTACACATTCATTTTCTCGTATCTATCAGACGTGGTTTACGAATGCCCAGAGCCGTTTATTGGCCGCTACGAATGTCTATCAAATGTGTCTGTACGTAGCTGTATCGTCATTGTCTTGCTGTCCCCCCTCCGTTCTGTGATTGGTTCCTTCGTTGAGGTGAAAATCGGGTCCATGGAATCCAGACTGCCTAGCAGCGAGAATAAAATTGCGCACGTAATGGGGAAACCCAGGGTATACCTATAAATTATGCCTCAAACATTAGGCTAGCCTACATCAAATCATGAAAATGTATTCAAGTTACACATCATCAGCAGGGACCCCGCCTATCAGCCCAAATAACGTTGAAAAAATTAACTAATCAATCAGTCAGAGACTAGGCTACTGCCCAACTTTGGCAAGCTCGACGGCGCAACCGCTGCAAAAAAGGGGAAGAGGTTTTGGGACCCTATAATATTATACATAAGCAAGCCTAACATGTGAAATAAGCTAACACTTTTCTTTGCTGATTGCTGGCAGTTTATTAACTTAGCCCACTGACTGTTAGGCCTACTAGCCTAGGGACAGGGACGTTTTTTAGGGAAATAAAGAGAGCGGCTTACAATTACATTGTCTTAAATTGCCAATGTTTTTGCAAATCACTTAGAAAATATTTCAGTCATTTCACATATTTCAATCTGATATCATGTTAGCTAAAAAGCATAATCGATTCACAGCCAACTCTTAATATCTCAAATTTCACGTTTTCACAAACCAGAAACTTGAGGTTTCTATCATGACTATCTTCTAATGGATGAAAATCGTGGTGGTTATGTCGCTAAATTGCGCACTATTGGACCTTGCAGACTGCTATTCATTTCTTCTTTGAGTTATCAGATACATCATCTGTGTACCCAAACTTTATTATTTTTTGGTATAAAGGTAGGGCCTATAACTTCAAGTTCCTTGGTGTTATCACAGAAGACCTATGGGTTGGTCACACTGACCAGATTGTAAAAAAAGCCCAACAGCGTCTTTTCCATCTCAGACGACTAAGAAATTTGGTATGCGATCCAAGATCCTGAAGGGCTTTTACAGAGGCACTAGAGAGCATCCTGACTGGAGGCATAAATGCATGGTTTGGAAGCTGCAATCAAACAGCACTAAGCACTACAAAGTGCATAGGCCTACAGCAAGGCATCTGTGGATGTGATCTGCCCTCCATCAGGACTATTAGGCTATACAACAGGAGATGCATAAGAAAGGCCAAAAGAATCTATATGGACCCCAGCCATCCTAGGCTGTTTCAGCTGCTACCCTCTGGCAAGCGATATCGAAAGCTCGGACCACCAGACTCCAGAAGAGTTGTTTTCCACCAAGTGATAAGGCTTTTCTTTTTCTCCACACACACACAGACACACACACACACACACACACACACACACACACAACATACTATACTCAAGGATGGGAAGTATTTCTAATACATGTATTTAAAATACCTATTTCAAATACAAAATACTATTTTGTAATTTGTATTTTATTGAGATGATGAAAATGCCTTCATATTTTGTATCAAAATACTTCAGTGTTGTGTATTTTTGTATTTTCAAAATACTGTAAAATACTTTCTGTGAAACACTGTGATTACATCTATCTATAAAGCACAACATCTCTTGTCTCTGTCTGTCTGTGGCACCCTCACATGGTCAAGCCCCTCTGCTCCAGAAGAGCGTTTATTTTCCTTGCTGGACTGATTTCACGATCACATATACGTTCAATGTTGCAATATTATCAGAAGGCCCTGTGTGCAATTTGCTTTTGAGCAGGATCTTACAAGAACATTTCAAAATGAATGTAAAGACACAGTGATGATTAGATTTTGCACTCAGCTGTAGCCTGCCTAGTGGTGAGTCTGTTATAGCCTATTTACTTGTATTGTAGCCTATAAGCGATAACTAAATCAGCTTTTTACCACCTCAAAAATATTGCGAAACTCAGAGGGCTGATGTCAAAACATGACTTAGAAAAACTCATTCATGCATTTATCTCCAGCAGAGTTGATTACTGCAATGGACTGTTCACAGGCCTTCCTAAAAAGACTATTAAACAGCTTCAGGTGATACAAAATGCAGCAGCTAGGATTCTAAGAAAAACTGACCACATTACTCCAATCCTTGCACTGGCTTCCAGTAAGTCACAGAATTGACTTTAAAGCACTATTGCTTGTTTATAAATCAGTAAATGGAGCAGGACCTAAATACCTATCAGACATGCTTCGGCAGTACACACCTTCTCATCCTCTCAGGTCCCAGGTGAGAAACCTGTTAGCAAAACCTAGAACTAAACATGGTGAAGCAGCTTTTAGCTGCTGCGGCTCAGCTCTGGAACCAACTTTCAGATGACATCAAAAAGTCCCCAACTGTAGCCAGTTTTAAATCTAGACTTAAGACCAAACTGTTCTCAGATGCTGTTCAGATTCAAGATGAATGGCGTGCTCAATTCCTTTTGAGTTTAATTTGGGTGCTCTTCGGTCCAAGGTAGAACGTCTAAGAGGCAAGGCCGTAGTCATCTCAACATTGGGGGGGACCAAATCTGTGGTGGGGTCTGAGGGACCCCCAAACAGAATTTCAATACATTTCCTACCATGCAAAAATATTATTAAAAATCACAAACAAGTCGTCAGTTAGGTCAGTCAATTAGGGTATTCCAAACTTTTGACGGACATAGGCAGGGCATGGATGGATTATGAACCCCTGGGCACAGATGCCCCCCCCCCCCTTCAGATAGAGGGGTCCTGAGGCATTCTCCCAAGGAAGATTTTTTTATTTTTAAAAAAATGACCCACCAGATGACTTCTGGTGAGTTTTGTGAAAAGAGAAGGGTGGAGAAGAAGCAACTTCACACAGAGGCTTGGGCTTCAGGGCCCCCTGAGCTCTTGGGCCCAGTAAGCCCATTCAGTAATCCATCCCTGGACCAGTGACTCCATTTGTTTTCAAAATGTATACTTTAAAAGAAATTACAAACTAGAGTATGATAACCTCTATATTACACAGAATGTGGTTCTTTGACTTATTACTTACACCTGAAGATTAAACTAAGGCTTAGACTCGTTTGGCCTAATAAGATTTTGTCTTTTAATTTAGATTTTATTATGCTGGCGGCTAATCACACATTTTAACATAGTTTGAAAGGAACAGGATTCAGGAATAGGCTACTAAGACAGGCCCCTCTTCTGTCTGACTCACTTCATGTTACCCCTGTATGCATTATAGACTGGCTTCTGACAGAAATTACGTTTTGTGCCAACATGTAGAAACACTAGGCCTACTACAGCCTTTAATTGGTGAATGGAGGTGCAAATTCCTTTCTTTGGTTATTGTCCGCGATTCACATTAACTATAAGCTAAACCTTTCCAATAAGTTTTGTGAAAATTGTACCGGTAGCTTTTGCGATATTGTTGACAGCCCTACCTCACCGCAGTAGGGTGCAGTAAATGGAAGCTTTTAATAGTGCACGCCACTAACGAAAAATCACCAGGACAAACCACTCAGGGGTGTAGGCTACTCTGGAACCATAGGTCACTAATTTGTGCGTTAGTTACGTTTGATTACATTTCTGATGCGTGTTGGTTGCCTGCAGGCCTAGTATAGCGCTTTATTCTTACTTTCTTTTTCTATGTCCGTATATTGGGGGGGACATTTTGGTCATATTTGAATATTGGGGGGGACACGTCCCCCTCAATGTCTATGGTGACTACGGCCCTACTAAGAGGCAGTGTAGAGAAAGAATTTTCTGATAGCAGAGTCACTGTTCTCAGATGCTTTCTGCTAACTGTGCCGAGTTACAAATTCGGAATCTGCCTTGATAATTATTCTACCTTGTCTTTTATTACTTTTTTTTACTACTTTTACCTTTGTTTTTGCTTACTAATTATTCTTTATTTTTAAATGATTTTACCTTGTGTTTTATGTTTTCTTTTTATTATGATCTTTACCTTTTGACCTATTCTTTGACTATATTGCCCTTCTATGCTTTTATTTGTTGTTATTGTTTGGTTTTGTTTATGTAAAGCACATTGAATGACCTCTGTGTATGAAATGCGCTATATAAATAAACTTGACTTGACTTGACTTGACTATGCAACCATTCTATTAAACGCTGTGTGCTATTAAACGATGTGTGCTATGACCGCTATGTTCTTGCACTATTTTCCCCCATGATCATATTGTTTCAGTTATCCAAAAGGCCTGAAGGATGCTCTTTATTATATGGCAATTTTGAAAAAAATCCCCCCCCCTGTCATTGCTCATGGTCCCCCCCACCCGTTGCTCTCTGGCGCCAACCCTGGCAGAGGTTTATATTGGGATGTCTAACATGAGGGGTCATATCTAATCTGTTGACCGATTATAGAAGGAGTCTCTTGCTTTCAGATGTTTTTCCAGGTAGTGTACAATTGAAGGGATAGACGAAAAAGGTTTTTAGAAAGAAGTATTTTGTAGTATTTTGAAAATACAAAAATACAGTATTTTATTTTGATATTTTTTTTTGGCTGCTGTATTTTATAGCTTATTTTGATAAATTTTTAGGGTGGATATTTGGTATTTTATTTGGAAATGCATTTTTATGTATTTGTGCCCATCCCTGCCTAGGCTAAATTAAAGACAATCTGAACCATATTTGCAAGTTACCTCAGTCTCGTTTGATTTGGCACTCAATCACCTAAAGCCCTCCTTACACTTACAGACTTTGGAAAGATTTGCAAAGATTTGGAAAAGATTTTTGAAAGACTACAGTCTTAGACCCTCTCGCATCTAAAGACAAGTAGTAGGCCTAGAGTTTTAAGTCACAGAGTCTTAGACCCTCTCACATCTAAAGACAAGTAGTAGGCCTAGAGTTTTAAGTCACAGACTAGGGATCTTGCAGGGTCACTATTTACAAGACTGCAACTAGATTCCTTTAAATTATTACCCATCGTGCAATAGATAAACAGGAACTGAAAGCATAGGCTACTAAACTCAAAGTCGTATTTTCGTGTTTCTGCAGCATTGTTTCATGCGTGACATCCCTAACCGATATAGAGTTGTTCTGTCACGTGGAAGAGCCGACTAAATATGAATAAGAAATGACAAATATTATAAGAATAACAAATAGGCTACAGCTGTCGCCTAGGCTACTTTGCCACTTGTTTGTTGTTGGAGAGAGGTCACTATTGGTTTTTATAGTTCACGTCACTATTTGCATGAGCCACGACTAGAAAGACTTGCGATAATATCAAACATGTTTGATATTGTCGTAACGGCAAAACTAGAAAAGGACTGACTCCGACTGACTTAAAACCGCTAAGATTGGCACCTTACACTTAACCAGAGAATGTGACTTAACGATCTAGTTGACGGGAGCGCGCCGCAAACCGCGACCGCGATTCCAGTAGCCTACAACTCCCATGATTTCTTTCCGACTTTGGAAATGTAATCGCCGACTGTGAAAACAGACCAAAATCGTACAATGTAAGGCCGCCATTAGCTGTTTCTAGTCTTGAATTTCCCCTGGGGATCAATAAAGTATCTATCTATCTATCTATCTATCTATCTAGTCTGAATATTTTTTACAGTCTGAATGAATGGAGGGGGAGAACAGCGGAACAGATGCAAAGTGCTCGTGTTTCTACCCGGAATGAGATCCAGGATGTATGCAAGTTGCTAACTTCCAGTTAGCAGTTTGGCTGGATGGTCCGAGGGTGAGAAGCTTTCGATATTTACAGGTATGTGCCTTTCCGCCAGAGATAGTAATTAAGTCAATACCAAGAACACTGTAATCAGTGGAGTCTATAGTAGGCCTAGTACTTTTATGGCCATTAAATAGACTGCTACTGTTTATCCTGTCTGTCATGCATCGTGCTCACATAGGCTACGTGTCAACAAGGAGTTTTTAGCAGTGACTTGATTCAGAGTATGTAACATTAATATTAAGTTCAATATGCAGTTCAAGCCAGCAAAAAACATAACAACTTTTGACTTTTAAGATACGATGTTTTCTTTTACAACTTAAGTCTGAACTGGTTAAAGTCAACAACTGTAATGTAAATGTTCCAACACATTTTCTGCGTCAGGTCACATCTACTGAGCTAACGTCGCTTGTCAAGCCTCTTTTACCAAGGAAAGATGCCGAAAAAGAAGACCGGTGCCCGTAAGAAGGCTGAGAGTCGCAAGGAACGAGAGAAACAGAGTCGGGCCAACAGAGATCACGTTGATGTAGCGAAGCATCCGTGCAATACAACCATGGTAGTTACACAGTTGCCTTCTCTTGCTGCTATTTTTTGTGAACATATATAGCTGGATACAGAAGATCAAACCAATGAACCAATGGGTGGAGGTGAATAACATCTTTCGCCACATCATGTGGGTGTCACTAGAACCATCTACCAGGGAACAGTCCAATCTAGTGATGATAATAATAATTTGCTGCCAAATTAGGCAACAGGAGCTAGTTAAAACCTAAAATTATTTACTGGGGCACATGCTCCAGTTAAAGGGGTCTAGTGACACTCATAAATGAATATGATTAGCCGCTCTATTGTCCACAATTTTGAATGAAAGTAGTGAAATTAACATGAACTAAGTGAAAAGTACTTTTCAATAGGCCCTTTATTTGAGACACCATTTAGTGTTAGCAAGTGTTAACAAAAGTCCACTTTTTTGAGGTTCATGTATTTTATCTAAAGGTTGTGTGTGAGTAAAGACCATAGACAGGACAAGTCCCCCCAGTTATCTACTCTCTTATTGGAGCATAGTTTTGATCTAAACGTCTCTCAAATCGAAGTTGATGTGCCAGCAACAGAAGGAATCCCTCTGATTCTCCTCTGATTCTAAAGACCTAACAGCCCTTTCCTTCAAGCTTACAACTCTGTTATGTAGCTTTACGATTTTGCTTCATTGCAAGCGCCTCATGCTTAATCACCCCTAAGCACACTATGTAGATACTGTTTTAGACTTGATTAGATTTAGTGTTATTTAGTACAATTTGTATTTTAGTATATTCTTTATCTTCTACTGTCCTTATTGCTTAGTTGTGTTTTTTATATATACTTTTTCTGCTACCTTTTCTGCATGGTGTGTGTGTGTGATGTCTGTATGTTACTGAGACCTTGAATTTCCCCTCGGGGATCAATAAAGTATCTATCTATCTATCTACCTACCTACCTACTCTCATTATGTGCCTTGTAACTTTGCAGGATTGTGACAAATGCCAAAGGTGAGTTTACCCTCATATGTAGTTTGTGCATGATCAGCATCTCTTTCCACTGACATCTTCACATACATTCTCCATTAATGTCCAGATGAAGCCTTTTACAAACGTTTCCTCTTGTTTGGTGTCTTTCCTGTCTCTATTGTGATGTCTTCTCAGGAAACAGAAAAATAGAGCTTTCTGCTACTTTTGTGCCTCGGTCCAGAAGCTGCCCATGTGTGCTCAGTGTGGTGAGTGTTCTGCTAGAATTCTGCTTGGACAGATTCTTTTGGAACAAACTCTGTTTTGTAGTGCAAAAGTGTATGCGTTCTATTTTCTGTTATCCATAAATGATATCCAGATGTTATCCAATGTGTAGCACTATTGTAGGTGGTGTGAAGTGGTGTCCATTACATCCAGTTTGTACAACATCCTTCTATTGAGAAACCAACTCCGGGGGCTCTAGAGCTGTATCCCATGTAGAGCCCACCTACTTTATCAGCTTGTCCAGCAGATGGCTGAAAAGGAAGAGCCTTTGCAAAAGGAGAGAAGTGCCGCCCACTTCCGAGTTACACATAAGTCTTTAATGTGACAACGTTTCGGCCTGTCGGCCTTCCTCAGGTCACGTATGAAAAGGAAGAGCCGTCTGTGCTGCAGTAGGTGATTTTAAAAGAAAAATATTAAGACCGTCCTTTTTCACTAGATAATTGCCCTCCACAGCTGCAAGTGTAACTTCAAAAGTGAGATAAGTTTACTCTGCTGGAGTGGGAGTGATCAAAGGCCGAGTGACCCTTCCAGAAGAGAATACTGCTACCCCTACTTCCTAATATTTCCTCTCAACAGGAAGATATACACTAGGGGGTAAAGGTACACACATTTGCATGAAACCGTTTAGGATGTTGAGTTCAATACAGATTTCTACTGAATGTACCAAATGCAGTCTTAAACTTTTTTTGCGTGCAGACCATGTTTCAAATTCGAGTTCTACACAAACATATTAAGTGACGGACCATATGTCAGTTCAGTTAATTAACGGCAAAACACCTTTTCAAAATACTATTCCTGCTTGAGTTGAGCATCAGCGATATTGTTAGTGAATGTTAGGCTAGCAGTACTTACTGGCTTACTCTTAACGAAAATTACCCGAACCTGACAAACACTGAGGTATGTATCAAATTGTGATTTTTGTGTACCATTACACTCCTAGTAAACAGCTATCTACTAATATGAATTGGTTCCCAAACCTTTCATGGCAGGTCCCTTTGGATTGGTTTGTGTTAGGTGTATGTCTGTTATATTGATATTAGGTTAGCTATTTTCTAACATATAGGTTATTGGTAGGTAGGCTATAAACTCCTCACCAAGTAGGTTAATTCAGGCTACTATACTGTAAGAGCACTGTCATACTTAAATTGACCAGTAATGACAGTTGGTTGTTTTTTCACCTTCAACATGCGTCTTCCCTGGAGGCCACACCACACTTTGGGAACCACTGATTTAGCTGTTGAGCATGTTGATGATGCTCTTTTTAGACAACTGCTATAATACGCAAGCAAGATGTTGAAGGTTGGACTGATGTTCTGACATTGCATAAGGGAGGAAATGGTTCTGTTTTTTTGACAATAGGAGTGTATGTGACCTTGCTAATTAGACACTTCAAAAGATAAATCCTGTTGACAGACATTACCCTTCTGAATTGTGCTTTTCCCTTTGAACACTCTGTACAAAGGCAAAACAAAATGCATGAAGTCCTCGGACTGTGTCATCAAACACCCTGGCATCCACAGCACGGGGATGGGCATGGTGGTAAGAACTGCTATTTTGTGGTCGTATTCTATGAATTAAGTATTACTCTGTCCATGGAAGCTGCCAGTTTAAGTCTTTTGTGACTTCAGAGGGCCTCCAGCTCTTGTGTGGTAGAGGAACTGGATTGGTATATCATCATGAATTAGCCCTCAACAACTACAGAAATGTTAAGTCATGATTTCACACAGGCCCAAGAGTTATTCTTACTAGTTGTTGAGACAAAAGAACTCTGCATGATTTTTGAGAGATTGACAGGTCAGGATGCTTGTGTGTATTGTGGCATCATGATGGAATTTATGAGATTGTTGAAATTATAAGTTTTGTTTTTAAATGTTGGGCCATAGTTGGTGAAGCCTTTTTATCTGTGCGTGTCTGTGTTTGATTTGATGTTTTCTGACACTAGGGGGCAGTGTGTGATTTTTGTGAGGCCTGGGTGTGCCACGGGAGGAAGTGTCTGAGCACTCATGCCTGCACGTGCCCTCTCTCTGATGCTGACTGCATTGAGTGTGACCGCAGCGTATGGGAGCATGGTAAGCAATTACCTGCAGAGAATCGATTTGTTTGAAAGGATACGCTTTCCTAGTCTGGTACTAAACCAAAAATGCGTAGATTCCACACTAACTACCCAGGGGCAATGAGGTAGCACACACAGTCTTCATAAAACTGGACTCATCTCTATTTCACCATTTTATTCAGCCAAGTCCAGAACAAATGAACTGATGAAGGCTATGCGGCCGAAACGCTGCCATTTTTGTTCTTGACTATCTCATTACCCTTGGGTAGCTAGTGTGGTACCTGTAAAGAATCTTCCAAAAAGAAGAACATAATGTTGGCAGAGCTGTAAAGCTCACTGCACTCAGTGCTTTTAATGCAGAACCCAAGCCTGTTCACCCATACTTGCACACAGTGCTTTTAATGCAGAACCCAAGACTGTTCACCCATACTTGCACACAGTGCTTTTAATGCAAAACCCAAGACTGTTCACCCATACTTGCACACAGTGCTTTTAATGCAGAACCCAAGCCTGTTCACCCATACTTGCACACAGTGCTTTTAATGCAGAACCCAAGCCTGTTCACCCATACTTGCACACAGTGCTTTTAATGCAGAACCCAAGCCTGTTCACCCATACTTGCACACAGTGCTTTTAATGCAGAACCCAAGCCTGTTCACCCATACTTGCACACAGTGCTTTTAATGCAGAACCCAAGCCTGTTCACCCATACTTGCGCTGCAGCACTCACATTGAGAGCAAAATCTCCCCTCTTAATGTCATCAGTATCAGAATATTGGTTGCATGTAAATGAGCCTAGTTGTAAATTTACCATGGAGTACTTGTAGTGAAACATTGTTGGGCTGGGAAGGGAAAGGGGTCGAGTTGGGTTAAGTCTTTCTCATTGCAGTGGAATAGCAGCATGATGTTATTGTTTAGTTGCAGGGTGATTCTGAGGTCGGTTCCATCCTGCCCTGAAGGCTTACTTGACTTCCACCTAATGTTCTTTCATCACAGGGGGACGCATCTTCCGCTGCTCCTTCTGTGATAACTTCCTGTGCGAAGATGACCAGTTTGAACACCAGGCCAGCTGCCAGGTCCTGGAGGCCGAGACCTATAAATGTGAGTCTGCAGCATCTCCGGGATCCCGTCCTCTCACCTTGTACAGTTATCCGCCGTGTTGTGGTGGTGCATTTCATTAGGCTAAACAGCATTTTATTGTGTGTGTGTGTGTATGTTAGAAGTTAGATTTATGGTTCTGCATAGAATCAACAGCATAGCCCCACAGATCCCTCTGCATCGTGCATCCCCAAAAAGACTGCAATCTTTACAATTACTTCCGCATTCATGAGCGATAGCTTAATCTACACTTGTTTTTGTGTCTAACCTTTAACATCAAATAAATAAATTCTCATCAGTTGTTGTATGGTATGCACGTTCATAGTGGGATATTTGCACGCACAGCACTATTAAAGCGCATTCGAGATCCAAAATGTTAGTAGAGGCGGAGCTCCACCTGTAAGATATATGACAGAATCCTACACGTGAGAACTTCGTTTTTAAGACAATTGATTGGTCAGTGTGCGGTAGATTACACGATTTGAGCTATAACTTAGCACATAACCTCCTCCCGACCAGGTTTGGTTGACAGCATAAGATACCATGGTGATATAGCGACACTAAAACAGATCCACTTTCGTGTCACAGCATAGCCTGGCTTTGAGCGCAACATACCTCGCTAACCCACTAATCGAGATTCGTAGTACACCCCACTGGTGTGCCCCAGAGTATGTTTGTGTGTGTATTTTGGGTTAATTACACCCATGGGTCTTACCCTTTGTATACAGGTAGTTCTGACAGTGTCACTGTTTATAATTACCCAATGCACCGTTGGAAGGAAATAAACTAAGAATGGATGTAGTTGACTTTGATTTTATTCATCTTATTGTGACTTGATATTTTATGTTTTGTGTATGCTGATTTTGTTCTTACTATTGAGGGTCAGAAGGTGAAATCAAGGTTTGTACAGAGGCAAATCTAAATGTACAAAAAACATTTCCATTTGCATCGTGCCCCAGTTCTAATAATTTGTTTATTGGAGTTTACTGTGTCTTTTTCTCTAACTGTTGCAGATATAAGAAATGGCCAAACAAATACCATTTATATGTCTATGGAGTTTGCTACTCTGAGGCCACTGTGTGGAGTCAACACAGAAGCATAAATCTAGCTTTACAGAAGATGGCAAACATGCCAAAAAAGTGATGCAGGTTGACACATAATGACTATTGTACCAGATCATTGAGTGTAAAAACTAACCATGTTTTTTTTTTTTTAGGCATTTCCTGTAACCGTCTTGGGCAGCACTCTTGTTTGCGATGCAAGGTGAGTCCTGTGACAAACTCAATCCCTGGTTGTAAAAGGTGACTGGTGGTAGTGTGTTCATTTCCTGTTGCACACTGAACAACACTGAGCTGACACTGAAGAGCTCATCCTTTGTTGCAGGCATGTTACTGTGATGACCACGCACGTAGCAAAGTTTTCAAGCAAGAGAAAGGCAAGGCGCCTCCCTGCCCAAAGTGTGGACATGAAACACAGGAGACCAAGGATCTCAGCATGTCAAGTAAGTCTTCCTCATCAGTAAGATGCAATGAACTTCCAGAGGAAGAATCGGAGGTGTGGATCTGAGGGATGACCCTTAGCAGATTACAGACACTTCCTATCCTGTGTGCGCAAAGCGTGGAGTGACCTAAGAGAAATCCAGTCAGCTTATCAGAACACTTTCAATCATGGTGGTAACCAGAGAGCGTTCAAAAGGATAGTCTCTTAGCTGTTCAACAACATAATGCACCCCAAGATTAGCCTAGAAATCTAGACGCACCCTAGTGGCAGCCAATGTAATTTGCAGCCAGGGTAGGCTAGCAACTTTCCGTTGGCTTGCGAGCTGGAAAAACCAAACCCTAGTCAGGACAATCACATCGTGTATAGAATCGGTGGACGGGCTTAACATAATGATGGCAGAGTTGTGACGGTTCTGCGTGAATTCCCTGCCACTTCCCGGCCACCAGGTCAAGGCTGCCCCTAAATGTACAATTAGAAAGAGAGAAACCTAAGGAATTGTGCAATGTCTGCCCTGTAACGCCTACCGGAGGGAAGGAGTTTAAACAGTTTGTGTCCAGGATGTGAGGGGTCTTCAGAGATGTTTGCTGCCCGTTTCCTTACCCTGAACCGGTACAGGTCAGCACCTGATTGTCCGTTGCAGTCTGGTCTTGTCCTGTTTGGTGGCCGTACCAAACCAAGCGGTGATTGAAGTGTAGAGGACAGACTGGATGATGGCTGTGTAGAAAATGATCAGCATTCCTGAAGTTGACATACCTTTAAATGTCATACTTGAGGGAAATTAGGTCTCTGTTTACAATTACGCTTTACAGATGTTCAGTTTGTATATTTACTTTGTATATTTACTGTTGTAAGCTTCCCTCCCGGCCTTTTTTGCCCCCCTTGTGTCATCTGCCATTAATTTCTCTCTCTGTTCATTCCTCTTTCACTCCCTTTTCTGTGCAGCGCGTACGCTGAAGTTTGGTCGGCAGGGCGGTGGAGACGAGGAAAGCTACTACAATTTTGCGACGTCTGGTTATGCATCAGGTTATGGAGGAGGGAACCAGGATGATGATGAGGAAGATGATTACTACAGAGAGGACGAAGACTATGACGATGATGAAGAGGAGGAAGATGATGACGAGGAAGAGGATGAAGAGGATGTGGGTGAAAATGTGGTGACTGAGGCAGTGTCCAACCTTTCTTTAGGCGCCACCTGAGTGCAGGGGAAGTGCTAGCTCTCTTTTCCATCAGGTTTCTCTCAAGGGTGAGGCCCAGAGTATGTGTTTGTGTGTGTATTTTGGGTTATTTACACCCATGGGTCTTACCCTTTGTATACAGGTAGTTCTGACAGTGTCACTGTTTATAATTACCCAATGCACCGTTGGAAGGAAATAAACTAAGAATGGATGTAGTTGACTTTGATTTTATTCATCTTATTGTCACTTGATATTTTATGTTTTGTGTATGCTGATTTTGTTCTTACTATTGAGGGTCAGGAGGTGAAATCAAGGTTTGTACAGAGGCAAATATAAATGTACAAAAAGCATTTCCATTGTCATTTTGGAGGGTTTTTTGTTTTGGCAACTTGCAAATGAGTTATACAAGCAAGTAGCAAAATCAAGGAAAAGACATTGAAAGTAGAATGCCACAATAAAGTAAAGCGACACAATAACTTATACTTATACATACTTATATCTGTTTTGTTGAGACTACTCGCCAGATGAGAATTTTTTTAGTTATTTATCTAGCTACTTGTGAGTACTGTTTATGAGGCTGCTCTGGATCTAGGTGGCTCATTCTATGACTGCAAAATAAGATGCATCCATGACTGACCAGTAATGATGAGCTTACTTTTCAACGTCAGGAAGACTAAGGAGCTGATCTCAGACTACAGCTGCAGGGAGAAGTGCACACCACTATACACATTGAGAGTTTAGCACTGGAGATAGTCAGCTGTGAGGATCTGAGCTGGTCACACCACATAGGTGTGGTCACGAAGGCAGCGAGACAGTGGCTGGATCTCAAACATCTATTTTCATGCAGCCTAGGTCGTCGAGCTCGTGCACCGGAAATTGTCCGAAGCTCGACGTCATCGAGGATGTCTCATTTGTCTAATTGCAACCAAAGTAGGTGAGAACAACAAGACAAGAGAAAGGGCCGATATGCAAACAAACACAAGAGCATCCTATTCGGAAACGTTTTCAGTCGAAATTGTGCAATCATTGGTCCAAGGTGAAAAGTTCCCTCCCAAGTCTGTCAACTTTTGGTTTCAACAAGTAGCGATTTATAAGTGACAATAAATGAGTAGACAGACTGAGAAAAGATCTTTATATGCTGGAATTGTATGTAATTATGCGCTACTAGCAAACATTTAAAAAAAGATGATGCCTGTATGTTCACGCATTGTATTTAAACTAGATGTACCGCATAGCGGTACAAAATATGACCGCTGCTCAGTCCTGTACATCCATTCCACGAAAATAAATCATATTAATAAATTTGTCTCCGTCTTCTACTTGAACTCTTGAAACTTTTGTGTATGCTTGATTGGAATGTGTGTTTGTGGGCCGCACAAATTTGTAGCACTTGCCAAAACATTTGTAGCATTGTTATAAAACCTTTAAAATATCTAAACAATCACAAGTAGGGCAGTTCATCACAGTCCATCCATTGCAACTGGATTGATGAAAGGTACACCTGTAGGCTACATTGTATTTGGGAAAAGCAGAAGGTAGCAGCATAATGTATTTATTTATTTATTATTAAACAAAACAATCCCTGTCAGTTCCATGCAGTTTTCAACAGCTATCAAGAAGAGAGGTCATGTCATGGATTTTTGTGAATGTTTCTTCTACATATGCATAAGTTTAGTCATCTAGTTCATATGATATTCAGCTTTATTGTCAATGCACAAATTAAATACCAGTAGTCTAAAACAAAATGCCATTTTACCCAGTGGTGCAAATAACTGACATGTCCAAAAGGGCCTTCATGAAATGCGTTGCTAGACTGTTCATACACATTTTAACGGGCCAAGTTGAAGAGCTACTGTCCGTTATTATGACCGCCGCGCAGCGAAGCGGCGGTCATATAGGTTTAGTCAGATTTTTTTTTCTTTTCTTTTTTTTTTTTTTTTCTTTTTCGCATGTCCAAATTTCCATCAAGGATTCCCAGGACACTGTAAGACCGGGGTACACGAAACTTGGTGGGCATGTAACCCCACATGGATAGCATGGAACCGTCGTTTTTCGTTTTGATCTGTAGCCCCCCCGCTGGACTGGACCCCCGAAAGGAGGGTAGGGCAGACACAGTTGTCTGTGAATATCTTGAGAACTGTAGGGCCTAGGATGACCATTTTTTTCCGTATGTTTGCCTCCAGGGGTCATGTTAACCCATTTCATGTGCACACATGTGCACAAACAGATACACACGCACACACATACATTCACAGTAATCATACATATGACACATACTCACACAGTAGACATATGTACGCATGCATGCACAGGCACATACGCAGGCACACACACAAGCACACACACACACACACACAACATAAACATGTACATGCACACATGCACACAATTCAAGAATTTCTCAGAATTATGAACAGGCAAGATGGAGGTGGGGTTGTATAAAATGAATTTTACATGTGAAATCTATGAACTAATCATGTTTTGGTACTTGTCTAGCAGATACCAGTTAGAATTGAGTGTGGATAATGCAATTTAGTGAGACAGTTAGAATCCTATAGGCCTTTCAGCGTGATTTATTTTTGTGGACAAAATGTGCTGGACTGGGCGGCGGTCATATTTTGTACCGATCTGCGGTACACCTAGTTTTAAACATTATATCAGACTCTTTTCTCACCGTTTAAACAGGTTGAGGTGACCTTGTAGATCCTTGCCCTCTTCCTTCTTACTTGGGATTCCTGTGGAGACGGTCCGGTCCTCAGGCTAGGTCTCAACTTGGAGACAATGAGGCTGGGGAATTTGTCCAGGATGATCAGTCACCTTTGCCTTGAATTCCGGACGTTGTCAGCCAAGGAATCCCATCCTCGTCGCCATTTATGTGGAAGAATTTTTAGCTTAAAGATGTATAAATACTGAGAGTCTGAAATAAGGTTTGTCTTTCTTGTTAGTAGTTTATTAATCTCTGCGCAGAGAGGTCTCATAAGCATCAGGCTATCAGGATACAGAGACAAAGTCTGTGCACCCAAGAGACCAACCGTTGTTTTCTCACACACACATTTATACCTCGCACAGTATCATAATATCATTGTATCATTACACCCTCTCTGCACATACACATGACTTGGTCAATACAATGGGTTATTTAAGAATCAAGGACATTAAGAACGTTTCTAACGTCATACAACACATGATTTGCCATCGGACCATTAGTTATTGAAACAGAAGTATCAAATAATAAGAACTTTAAGAACTAGATTAGTGTCAAACAGAAAGAGTGCATTCACACTGCATTAGAAGTATCAATTATACGGAACATCATAAGCTAGGCTAAACACAGAAGAGTCCATTCAAAAGTGTGAAATCATACAGAAACACAGGGGCGCAGGAGATATTTTGAAAGTGAGGGGGACCAAATTGTGAACACAAACCCATAGTGACATCAGATTTCCAGATATCGGATCGCCACCTCTGGCCCACTTTCGACCATAAACTTGCCAGAATATTAAGATAATACCATTGATTGTTTTCAAAATATTTTTTGATAAAAATGGTCAAAACTGTGAGATGAGCACAACGCCAGATCTGCCCTCAGACCAGCTTCTTGCTATGTGCAATTCTAGTTTTATTTATTTATTTGAGAATTATTTAATTTGGGCCAATGGTAGAATACTTTAAAAGCAACATGGGATGTTGATATTTCATGAGGCCATGAATGAATCATCATGCCTATGATCCAAACATAGACTACATGATCAAATAGCCTAGTTAGGCCTATACTTAAATTCAGGGGCATTTCTAGACTTTAAGGACAACCTGGGCTTAGCTCGGCTGGACCGGATATAACTGTAAAGATTAGCTGAGGATTTTTTTTATATATATACAGTACATAAAAGGTGTTATTATAGTAGAAAACATTATTATTGAATTACTAGGCACATACACGTTTAAGTGTGAGGTTGCATGTAATGTATCATTAAGCAAATGTTCTGCACCTCCTTCTGTTGATCTCCTTTCTCTCCATCACCTGACTGCTCTTTTGTTGTTTGATCTATGCCAGAGATCTACCAAAAAGACAGTAAAATGTTTGAGGTTGAAGTTCTGTCTCAGTCTGTTTCTCTGTCTGTTCTTATCACTTACTCTCTTCTTTCATCACTTACTGCTGTCCTTCTCATCATTTGCTATTTTTGCTTTTCATCACTTACACTTCTCTCTTCTCATCACTTGCTGTTGTCCTTCATCACTTACACTTCTCTCTTCTTCTCTGAATAATGGTTACCAATGTCCATGCCTGATCCTGACATAGGCCTATCTCCTCCTCTGTTTGTAGCCCATATTTGCTGTTACCCTCTACAAAATCATGAAATCAGATCAATGTGTGGCAAACCAACAAAAACATACTACATTGCAGGATACAAAGAACTTTTGAGATTGCAATTTTCAGCTCTAACTACAAATGCTTTGCTTATGTATAGGGCATTTGCATACATTTCAGTGGACATTTAAACACATTCCCATGGAACATGTTCATCCCCAAGTAAACAAGTTACCAGTCCAGAACACACAGAAAGTTTACTTTATAATCAACAACTATTTGTTCCAACAGCATTTAAACAAAGCATTTATAAAATTAAACAATAAATACTGTTACTGTAGTAACTACCACATTATCCCAAGCTTCAAAAAGCTCCCCACGTCTGTGACAGGCAGTGACACCGCTAAATTCTCAGCTTGTTTATATCCCACACTGAATGCGTAAGAACGCTATAGGCCCATCACTGGGGTGTGGTAGCCTGCTCTGCTCTCCAATTTGTGTCTTGAAATTATGTTTGAAATAAATGTCTTAGAACAAAAATGTTGGGTATAGACTTGTATTTTATAGTTAGGCTAGTAGTGAAAACGAGTTGATCAGTTGGCTAGTTGAGTTTGTTATCAATAAACATAACAGCTAATGTCATGTTGAGCAGGAGACTAGGCCTACCATAAATCCTCAAATTATTGCCGGGATTGATTCTATTTATAGCCGGACAAATAATGGCAGGTTCCCATACAAGACGGGGTAACAATTGCCTATACCAACAATTGCCATCAGTCCATCAGCACTAGAAGACATTGTTTCAATTTAAGTCAATGAAATAACACCTCTTCTTAATATTTTATTATATTGTTGGTTGGATTAATAGCCTACAGATGGCAAAGAAAAGTCGTTTTCCTGTCTCCAACACACGTTCTCAAGCTTACTCTCTTGCCGTCCCTTTCAAGGTAATTGAAGCCTAGGCTACTACATTTAAACACAATTGTTGCGCGACTCAAGGCATTTCAGCCTACAAATTTAATAAAAAGTAAGTACTAAATCATGCATAATTAAACAATAACTCAATTTAGGCTACTTGGCTACGCAAAAAGGTTTCTATTAGGCTACAGCACAACCCCTATTCAATGAATGGCTGCCTTGTCTCGCAATAAACAGCGCCACTTGTTTCACTTCAATGTCACAATCCCGACACTTTTTCAACTGCATGAAACATAACAGTGAACCAAATATCTCCCAGATTTCAGTGCCCATCAGTCTCAACATTCAGCAAAATAATCAAACAGTCCAAAAGTAAATTAAATCCCAAACCAAACCGAAAATTGTATGCTTTTGATAGCCTACCGGTATGCCGCTCCAAACGAAACGCATGTCTAAATGCAGGTTAGAAATTTAAAAAGCCTGCCTCGAATAGCCTACCAGCTTGCCTCAAATAAAGATGCTGTGCTTTGCAAAAGACCCCAGCAATAATTTGAGGATTTATGCTAAGCAGGTAGCCTGAATTATTTTATGATGGTTGTTAGTAGACAAACTGGCTTCAGATATCCAACAGAGTGAATATGAGATTGTGCAGTGATTTATTTGCATGGCTATGCCGATGCCGAGGCACCACCATTGACCGCCTTGTTGGTAGCATCGGCTAACTAGCGCCAGATTTCGGAGTGCAGGGGACAAGCCGAGATGGGCTATGAGACATACGTTCACACTCGGTATCATGTTTCAAAACACTTTAGGTCAAAATCACACCGGAATCCTCCTTTAATTCATAAAATATAGAGGCATAACATTAGGTGGAAGTGGTAGGCTATGAGTGCTCATTCAATGTGTAGGCTATGCGTGTTTGCGAAAGTGAAACTGACCCACTCGTGGGTAGGTGAATGAAGTGGATTCCTGCAATGTTCATGAAAACAGCATAGCGATTGGATAGCCTAATAAATCGCGACTTGTTGTGGGCCTAACAGTAGCTTATATCGTAGCAAATAGCCTATGGCGATGCCGATGACAGATAGGCCTACACTTATTTCACTCGTCTCGCTGGAGTGAGCGCATGTGGGCTGTTGCGCAAAGAAATTAATTAGGGAGATGATCTGCATCTCCATTTACCAAACGCTATAGTTTTGCTAACGTCTCCACTGTTAACGTGAAATATGTCTCCATGCAAGGTAGTGTCAAGCTGCAGTGAAGTGAAAACCTTATCATGCAGATAGCCAATGTTCACGTCACCTGAGTCAGACAGAAAACGGGCCCTGCTTGCTCTGTTAAAGTTTGTATGCCCATTACAAACTGCGTTAAAAAGGGTATATTAAACAGCCAGAATTTCTAAATTTTCCCGGGGGAGACACCCCGAACCCCCCGTAATATGATCAGCACCACCTCTCACAAAATACTATCAACGTCCCTGCTACCGGTCCGTCAGAAATATGACAACTGCTGTCCGGTCCGTTAAGTGAAAAATGTTGCTGTAGACTGTTTGGACAGCAAAGAGAGATTACAGCCTAATAATAAAAACAGCTGCTGGAATTCATTTCTGTGTGGGCCTGAGTTATAATATATGACATAATGTACTACATTTTCATTGTGTGAAATTGTGCACCAGCCTGCACAGCGACAGCAAAGAGAGAAGCGCTGGCTGCACGCGCACGTCACTTGCACGCGCATGTCGCGGTCAGGGGGAGGGGGGGCCTTTTTTTATATTGTGCACAGGGGCCCATATTTGTTTAATCCGTCCCTGGCTACCCCACTACCGCCACAATACAGGGAATGGACTGATGTAATGTTACAACCAGTGATGTTGTGGGCTTTGGTGACAACTCTCTCTAATTACCTCTTGGTGCAACTGTCAGAGCTCCCATACCAGACAGTGATTGAAAATTATGCTTTCAATGATGGCTTTGTAGAAGAGCACCAAAAGGGTTCTTGACATGAAACTTTTTCAGTTGTCTTTTTTAAATAAAATCTCTGATTTGCCTTTTTGATAAGGTGGGTGGTGTTAATGTCCCATTTCAAATTATGGCTGATATGTGAGCCGAGAAATTTAAAGGAGTCAGTCAAGGTTACAGGCTGTTCAAATATAATAGATGGGGCTTTGGTATTAGGCCACCTTCTCATGTCCACAACCATTTGGTTTTTGAGGCGTTAAGATGGAGCTTGTTTTCACCTCTTTGTGGTACTGGGCCCATTTCACCGCCTTGGGTACTGGGACTCATCATTGTCACCAATGAGGCCGATGATGGTGGTATCATCTGCATACTTCAATACTTTGACAGAGTGATGGTGAGATCTCAAGTCATGGCATGATGGTGTAATGTTAACCTTGACTGATTGAATTCTATTCCTCAGGAAGTCCAGTATCCAGTGACACAGAGTTGATGTTCATGGCTTGTAACCTAGAGAAGAGGATGAGTGGATCAATGGGGTTAAAGGCAGAGGTCCATGAACATCATGCGTGCATAGGTGTTGCTTGACTCCAGGTGTTGCAGTCTAGAGTGAACTCCTAGGTTGATGGCATCTTCCACAGATCTGTTAGACTGGTAAGCAAACTGGTAGAGATCCATCATCGGTGGATGGGAGCAGATGGGAGAGTACCACACGTTCAAACACCTTCATAGCCACTGAAGTGAGGGCAATGGGCCTGAAGTTGTTAAGCCCAGTTGTTTGTGTTGTCTTCGAGACCGGTATGCTTGTAGAGGCTTTAAAACACTGTGAAACTGCAGAGAGGTGTTGAAAATGTCAGTGAAGACAGGTGCCAGTTGATCAGCACATTGTCTAATAACAGCAGGGAAAAGCTGATCTGGCCCTGCTGCTTTCCTGGCCTTCTTTTTTTTTTGAAAGTTTGCACACCTCTGCCTCCTGGATGACCCCTCTCTTTCCACTCCGCATGCTTGAGTTTTTTTCCCACGTAGCTGTTCTTTCCTTCTCCTGTAACTAATTCACTTCTCCTTCGGTCCCTCGGTCCCTCTCTGCTCTGTACGGGTGCCGTCTTTTGTGTTCTCTGTGCGGGTATTTTGTGTTCTCTATAAGGGTGGCGTCCTCTATATGCGTAGGCCTACCATCTTTTGTGTTCTCTGTGCGGGTATTTTGTGTTCTCTATAAGGGTGGCGTCCTCTATATGCGTAGGCCTACCATCTTTTGTGTTCTCTGACGACTTTTTTATTCTCTCTCATCTAATGTGTAATGTAACCTGAAATTTCATATTCAGACACAGCATTTTAACCAACAGCATAAAAATGTGTGTACATGGTCCTGTCACACTCAATCTGACATGCCCTGTCCCAATTTTTCGAACACTGTCAGGTTGAGTGGGACAGTGCTGGATTTCTTTGAAATGAATATACCCCATTCATACTTTCAATTGTGGATAGTCCTCTAGATTGGTAGACTTCGGTCCAGAGCAGATCGGATGACCACTTTGCCTGAAATAAAAGCAATCAAAAAAATATTAATATACTGCTTATTTCTTAGAACTTAATCAAAACAGGTGAAAATGCTTGAAATGTAAAAATTGTGTAACTTTGTGTGGGAATAGCAGGTGCAGAAATACAACATATCACACACACTCACAGACACAGAGACACAGACACACACGGGGCACACACGCGCGCGCGCGCACACGCACACACACACACACGCACACACACACACACACACACACACACCAGGCCCAGTTAAGAGAAGGACACAGTTAAGGTAGGCTACATATCACCTACAATTATTACACTCGGGTCCAGTAGACCTGAACCTCTCATATGTAATAGTTATGTGTCTTAAGCGCTTCTTATGTGTTAAGATTAATTTGACATTGCTGTTTATCAGAGGCGTATCAAGCTTTTTAAAAGTGTGGGGGTCGTGGGATAGGGAAGTGAAACAATCCGGCCAAATTATAAATAACTCCCTACAGGGACGTTGTAAGTATTTTCTGAGAGGAGTGCGGACTATATTGGCAGGTATCCGGGAGTTTCTCCCCCGAAACTTTTTTGAAATTCTGATTGCTAAATAAATACATCATTTTAATGCAGTTTGGGAGGGACAGAACAAGCAGCGCCCCTCATTTGTGTGGCTCATGTGACATGTAGGCCTACATTATCTACCTGCTATCACTTCACTATTTGACACTACCCTACATGGAGACATATCTCATGTTATAAATGAAGAAATCATTTCAGAAATTATGTTTTGTGCATATGGTTAGCAGACAACAGACAACAGCCTAATTTCCAGGTATCACTGGACTATTAATATAATACCTATGTAGAAATGTAAAGGACACAGAATAATGACAGAACTGTAAGCTCAAATTCAAAAACGTTTTAAGTCTACCCAAACATATGCAAAGGGAATATAAATAAATTGTGTTGCATATAGCCATCTTAATTAATGTCAGTTTAAAGATTATGATTAGCCGTTTCTATGCTGTTTTCAATAATAGTTACAGGTAGCCATGCACGTTGTTGTTTAAACTAGCCCACGCGTTACCTTTCACTTGCTGCAGGGACGCACACATTGCATGAGCGCTGATAAGCGTTCTTTGAGTTCTACATGCTGGAAGTCCTAGTTCTCAGATGTAGAATTTAAATGTGTCTTGACGCCGCTGTTTGTAAAATCAAAATAAGATGTTCTAAATGAAACGCGATGGTATTTAAGACATTGGAACGATGTAAGCTGTTCAGATATTTTCCAAGCGTCTTGGAGACGTATATGTGCTGGCCTGGCTGGGCTATGTCTATATAGTTGATGACACCAAATTAATAAGAAGGCTATTTCTGATTGGGGAAACTTTTAGCCTATCTTTCTTTCAGTCCGCTGTTCCATACCATTCAATCTTGCTGCAAATTATCAGACGTGAAGCACCAGGCATAACTTAATTTCGCGGCTACGTGGACCAGTAAGCTAATTGTTGAGGAGGCCCATAGTTTGAGAAAAGCTGCAGATCATAGACAGAGAATGAGAACAGTAGCCAAGGGCCTTGGTGCGCGCACCCCCGCTTTCACTTTGACTCGTGCATTTCTACATTGTGACAAAAACTGTCAGACAGACAGTGAATTTTGGTTTACTAATAATGTGGTAACAATTATCATTTCAATTCTACCTCAAATCTGATCACTGCAGACTTTATAATGCAGACTCAAGCAGCCTTGAAAGACGCACACTTTGAATTTGATCAGAGCGGCTCAGGTTATTCACTGACGCTAACTTGATGTGATTGGCTGGATGACCGTTCAATCAAATCAACAGACCTTTTTGTGTCTCTGTGTGTGCGTTATCAGAGCCCACCCTTATTAGACATACGGTTCCAACTCTTTACGTGAGCGTTTATTTCCATATTTTACTTTCGTTTTAATCTGACAAAAAGTGTGGGGGATAGAATCGTGTTCCAGGAAAAGTGTGTACTGTACGTTATAACACCCACATCCCCCACGCTTGCTACGCCCCTGAACATGTTTATTATTGATTCTCCTTATTGTAGACTTACCATGTTATCGTTTTTATATTATTGATTGAATATACATTATTATTGCTGCAGTATTCTCCTTATTATAGTCTGACAAACATCTTAATTTGTTCCCTGTTAAATCTAAGTATTATGTTGTTGTGTATTTGTAGGCTGTCGCTTTGGACAAAAGCCTAACCATGTATGTGTGTGTGGGGGGGGGGGAGAATAATAAATAATAAATAGCATATTTTTTTCTTTAAGCAAACATTTAAAACGAGTCCCACAGACCCAAACACATGGTTAGAAGTTTTCCTAAATCTCTGAAGAGAAAGAAAAGCTTGAGAAATTGAGCTGTAGTGATGGGAGGGGGGGGGGGGCGGTGCCGTCAGAATTTTCCCGGTGGATTTTAGTGCCCCACTCCGCCCCTGTATGGGTGCGTCTATGTTTAGGCTACAGATATGTGCAGTCATTGTGTTAATCTGGCCATCTCTACCGGTCCGTGGTGGCTGCCAAGTGTACCAAGTCGGTTGCTGTTGTACAACAGTATTTCATTTTTCCCTCGTAACTTTATTGTTCAAAGAAGTGCAATGCAATTGACCGCACCAAGGACCTCTGATAGCCTACCGCTTTTTCTAAACCCACACCCTTGCTGGACAAAATGCATGGAAAATGTGGACCGGCACTGAAAGTGAAAGTAGTTTTTAAAGCGCAGTTTACGTTCACGGGTTGCGGGGCGCAGGTTCCGTAAATATTAGGAGTCGAAATGGACAATTCCACTAATTTCTCAAAATTACAAAGTGGGCATTATAGTTCTTGACCCACTGGATTACTTTTTGGATATGTTTCCAACATGTGTTTTGACATTGCTGCCTCGCGCGCATTCTGCAGCATTGTACAGATGATTTTACAGGCGACGTCTTTTATCATCGGAATAACCTGCTTTTTACCAGGAATACTTCGGAGGAAGGTAGGTAGTCAACAAGATAACGATTGTGATCTGTAGGTCTTGAATTATAATGCTGCTGATCAAGGAGGAGGCGTCGTGGCACATTATTGTGCGTAATTTAATGCACTACCAGTAAGCTATACAATTACTGCGTAGTAGGCTAGGTAGTTAGTTCAGTGATACAGAAATCAGCACGGTCAAGTTAAAACGACAATACGACGTTAAACGACAACGTCTGACCTTCATTGCAATATTAGCCGCTTGAACGTTGAAGATATAGGCTACACCACACGTGTATGTGTGGAATGTGTAGCCTATTGGGCATGCAGCTGCACACACCGAAGCTGTGACGGCTTAATTGACAGGATGGTAAATATATTTGATTTTTGATTTTGCGAGATCAGCATAGTGGGACGCTGCATATCGTTCACGGGAGTAAGCTATAGTTAGGCTATTCATAGACACTTCGGTCACATGTCAAAATAGTTTTGTACCGCCCATCTGTGCTGCGCGGGAATGATGCCAAAAACCACCCTTCCTACCAACCGGTGGATCCATCAAACGTCATGTCAAACGCCTACCAGCACGTTCATTGCTTTATCATGCAACAACAAATGTGTAGCTACCTCTCCGGAGGTTTTGTTTTTGGTGCATTTTGTCTGTTTGTCTAAAATCTAAGACAGTAGAAAATTATGTTTAAAGACTTAGAAAATTATGTTTAAAGACTTGTCTTTAAACATCATTTTCTACTGTCTTAGATTTTAGTTTCACATTGCAAGTAATGCTTAACATGACCAATAGAGCTGCACAGTCCCGCCCACAGCCGATGCCGGATGTAAAAATTCAATGCAATTTCTCCATTGACAATTGCGGTATAAACCATAAAAACTTAACTGCACGTGGTAGACTTAAAACCAGCTACGGCTGTACTAAGCGATTGTATATGCTCCTATAGACACCAAGAGTTCATTAGTCCATGAGCCACCGGCCCAAAAAGGGGCGTGTCACTACCACTTGGGGGGGCAAATTCTCACTATATTTTTCTGAAAGCTACATATCTCTGGAGTATAAAATGGTATGATAGCAAGTTGGATCTTGTAGCTTTGTGGCTGTACAGGCCTTCAAAGTTGACCTCTGATTTGAAAAAAGGAAATTCCGCCTATTGGCTTTTTTTTGTTAAACCACTCATAAGAGCCCAGAAAATAATCCAAACCTTATTATTACTGATGCATATGTGGTGTTTGATGTTGGCATACATATTTTGAATCATTATGTGATTTTGCCCTTCATTTTGGTTGATAAAATTCAAGATTTATGTGTAATAATGTGCAAATCTACGTTTTCAGAGACACAACGTGTTGCAGCACTAATTGAAATGCCAACTCCCTCATTAATCAATGTATTTCTACCTTCCTACCTCCCAGCAGAGACTTGAAATACAAATGATTACATAGGTCTGCATTGCTATGCTATTTACTATTTGTAAATGTACTATTCGGAAACACCCCAAAATTCAGTAAATTAGTATTTTATTGAAACTACCCATACAAGATATTCCAAGAGATCAAAACATCATGATTACCAATCACATATTACCTTTACATTCAAGGAATACCATATGAAAATTGTTCACATCACCACATGTACCCAGCTTAACATAAATATTATAATTTTATAATGTCCAGGGCACATGAAATACATACAGTAATTTCCTGTGTATTAGCCGTATTGTGTATAAGCCACAGGACAGTGTTTTATGTAAGTTAAAAGAAACAAAACCATATACCATATTAACTGCCCCAGTGTATTAACCTCATAGCTGAAGAAATTTTGTATATATCATTGTATAATCATTGTATAAGCTGCAGCTAATAGTTGGGAAATTATGGTAATTGCATCACAGGTGCTAAAATGATCTACATTATACATTTCAGTTGTACTTTTGACTAGTAAGAATGTGGGAATGAGATGTAGATGAACTGGTTGGTGAAAATATTCATACTTTACACATTGTTATCATTATGTACAATTATTATTATTATCATACTTAAAATTCTTTCATCTGATGTTAAAATCATTTCCATTGAAAATAAATAATAACTATTTTCCAAGACTTGATCTACAAGTACATACATTTACAACAGTTTTAAAAATTGTACACAGTTAGATCTGATGAGACAGAAACTGAAATTGGATCAATCCATTTTCAGAGGAACATGAGTTCATTTGCATATCTACAGCAGGCAAAGCAACACTAGGTTAGGGATGATCTGATTCAGGCTCATACTACAGGCAAAGATCATGACATAGAGGCTGGAGTCAGATACACCTAAGCACAAATTCCATGATACATTGACAAAGCAAAAATTAAATACATTTACGAGCATGAGTCAAAAAAGAAAACACAGGCACATGGCAAGACCATCATGTTAAAGACTGGACATGAGAGAAGTCTTTTGTCACCCTTTGGACCTTAACCATGGTCATTGGCGACACCTGAGGGGACCCCAAGGAAAACCTCTAAAGCAGCACTTGCAAAGCATTTGCAGAAACTTGCATCACTATCAGATAATCTTCCAGATGAATATAATACAGCAACAATCATTGATGGAATGTCTCTGGTCCAGAAGGTCAATAACAATGTCTCAACTTATGCAGACATTGCTGCTGCTATTCATAGCATGATCCATAAAGAGGCAAAGCAGAGGCAGATCATTTTTTAGATTAAATTAGATTAGATTTAACTTTATTGTCAACAAGTACAGAGACAACGAAATGCAGTTTGTGTCTAACCAGAAGTGCAAAAAAGCAGAAAAGTACAATGTGATATACACAGTATAGGCAGGTGGTGCATAGACAGGACAAGAAATATAGTGCAGTGTAGTGATAGTATATTTTTTACTACCATATTTCTCTTGAGACTTAATCAGGACGATGCAGATCAGGATCCAGGCTTTATTCTTTTCAATGAGGGCCAGTGGCCCTCATGGGAGAGAGGTACATGTTTGTGTCACCCCATCATGGGTTTTCACCAGATGTTCTCAGTATTTCTCTTCTAAAGACTACCGGAAGAGGCTGGCCTTTTATGCTCAATTTGCAAGGGTGTGGTTCACGTGGTACAACGTCCTCTGATTGGCTATCTCTTCCCGCCGTTTCTGTCAGCCACACCCAGACACACCTACACACACACCTACACACACCCACTTACTTATTAATATACAAGACAGGCTCCTCAGGTAGAAATGTTATACAGGATGTTTTAAACATTCTTACACTTAATTCATTGTACTCCTTGTACTGAGACTATAAAAATGATACCAAACCAAATGAATACATTTACAGTTAATAACACAAACATATGATTCAGCTAAGGTTTAACCCAGGGTCTTTGTCTACTAAAAACGGAACAAAGGAGATTGGGGAACAGATGGTACAGACAGCAAAAGGTACCCAGCCAGGGAAGCTTTTCACACCTACATCTGCATTGAATAGATCAAATGGAAAATGGATAGAATACGCTCTCCATGTAAATGGGGCTAAGCCTCCACCTCGTCTGGGGCAAGAAATTATCATACAGAAATATTCCCTTCAGTAGACAGTAGTATACAGTTGTTTTGCAGAAGGTGGTTTAGAGTAGCATATGTGCAGTGTATTAGCAGTTACCTTATAAGAGCAGAATAAATATGGCTATGTACTGTAATATGAACAATGTATGAACAACATGTACAGGTATGTGCAATGTAGTGGCGGTACCATTATAGTAGTAGTAAGAACAATATAGATATATGCAGTGTATTAACAGAATATATGACAGAAAAACTGAATAAATATGGATATTTAGTATGAACCATATAGACAGATAGGTACAGTATGTACAACTATGTGCAGTGTGGTAACAGTACCATTGTAGTGCAGAAACAGTAACATTACAATAGTATTAATAATAAGTGTATGTGCAGGATGAAAAGCAGTAGAATATGGCTATGTACAGTATAAGTGTAATTACAGTATGTACATTTGTAAATAAATAGATTGATGGGATAGATGGGTGGGATAGGGTAGTGCAGTTATGGGGGGGGGGGGGGGCTAGGGGATGTCCACCTCCTTGTTGTCCCTGTCAAGGTTGCCATGGTCGTGGACACCTCAACAGGCACAGGCAAGGAGGCATCAGGCGAGGGCGGGGCAGGGGGTGATGGGGGCTTTAGTTTGTTGGATGTCACCGGGATGCAGAGCTAGAGTTCAGTAGGGTGACAGCCGCAGGAAAGAAGCTTCCTCTGAACCTGCTGGTTCAGATGCGGAGAGACCTGTAACGCCTCCCGGAGGGGAGTGGGGTGAACAGTCTGTGGTTGGGGTGTGTCTTTGATGATGCGCCTTACACAAGCATCGCTTGCCCTGGATGGCCTCGATGGAGGGGAGTGAGGAACCGGTGATGTGTTGGGCAGTTTTCACCACCCTCTGCAGTGCTTTCCGGTCGTGGGCAGAGCAGTTGCCATACCAAACTGTGACACAGTTGGTGAGGATGCTCTCGATGTTGCAGCGGTAGACGTTCACCAGGATCTGAGGAGACAGATGGACCTCAGAAAGAAGAGACGCTGGTGAGCCTTTTTGATCAGGGTGGAGGTGTTGAGGGTCCAAGAGAGGTCCTCAGAGATGTGGACACCCAGAAACTTAAAGCTGGTGACATGCTCCACCTCAGTCCTGTTGATGAAAATGGGTGTGTGTGTGCTAGCTTTAGACTTCCTGAAGTCCACAATGAGCTCTTTGGTCTTCTTGGTGTTGAGAGCCAGGTTGTTATCAGTGCACCACGATGTTAGGTGCTGGACCTCCTCCCTGTAGGCCGTCTCATCGTTATTGCTGATGAGCCCAATCACCGTAGTGTCATCTGCAAACTTGACAATGGAGCCATGTACAGGTGTGCAGTCGTAGGTGAAGAGGGAGTAGAGGAGAGGGCTCAGCACACATCCCTGTGGTACACTGGTGTTCGATGGTTGAGGAGGTGAGGTCTCAGGTGAGACTGAGGTCTGTTGGTTAGGAAGTCCAGAATCCATAAGTTTGGTTTTTCTTTTATCACATTAGATGTTTTTTCTTTACCTAGACATGTTTCGACGTATACTTCCGTCTTCATCAAAAGGTCACACGGTGGAGTAGTGTGACGCGTGTTTATCAGCTGATGTTACGGAGGTGGGACAGGGCAGAGTGAAGTGCCATAGAGATGGCATCCTCTGTGCTCCTGTTCTGACGATGAATTCAATGAATAGATTAAAGATCCTTTGTACTCGTTTCAGCTACAATTTAAAAAACATTTGTACTGCAGACCTATGTATGTCATCATTTAACATTAATTTCAACTCGCAATTGAAAGTAAGGAAGGTAGAATAGTAATGATCAATAAGGTCTATTCAAAGTAAAGTGTATAACATGTTGCTCTGAAAACTCAAATTAGCTTTTTTTTGCACATAAATCTTGAATTTTATCAACCAAAATGAAGAGCAAAATCACATAATGAGTCAAAATATGTATGCCAACATCAAACACCACATATGCATCAGTAATAAGATTTGGATTATTTTCTGGGCTCTTATGAGTGTTTTAACAAAAAAAGCCAATAGGCGGAATTTCAATTTCAGAGGTCAACTTTGAAGGCCTGTACAGCCACAAAGCTACAAGATCCAACTTGCTATCATACCATTTTATACTCCAGAGATATGTAGCTTTCAGAAAAATATAGTGAGAATTTGCCCCCCCCAAGTGGTAGTGACGACCCCCTGTGGCTCATGGACTACATGGGGCACTAACCTTGTTTTGAGATAAATGCCTTTTATTCGATCTCTTGGATAAGTACTTCATTACCCACAATCCTGAACAATCCCACAATCCCACAGTGATGCCTCTGATTGGTGGAAAGGCCGTTATGGTCATAGTTTGAAACTTTATCTGCGAAAAATATTGACAAAGATGGCGGAGTCTTTTACTGCCTATGACGAAAATCTTAATGTGATTAAAAACTTTCTTGACGAATATTGGTACTTGTATCAACAAGGATTGGGGTTTATACATCACACGAACTTAGTCAGGGCCAATACACTATCAAATAGACCACTGTAAATGTTAGTTTAAACACTCAAACTTTTCAGGTAGCCGACAGGCTAACCTTTAGCATTTCCGACATTGTATGTCATTACATAATGCAGCTAACATTAGCCTACATGCTGCAAACCACAGGTATGAAATATATTATGTTTTAGTGAGTGTCCAAAGGGGTGAAAGCCACTTTAAATCGGGTCACATTATTGACTGTTGTGTGTCCGAGAGTCAGTTAGTCAGTCAGTCAGGGTTTTGTGGGGGGCCAACATGAGGGACAAGACCTACAAAGTTGTGGTGAGTTAAGCAGGGAGGTTGGTAACGTTAATGCTGCTAGCAGTGCTAGTTAACATTAGCTAGGCTACTGTAGCCTTCATACTGTATGATTCATATCAATCATTAACCTAGGAATACTTCTTCGTGCATTTAATAAACATTTTGTGTAATAATTCACGGCAAATTAATAAACTGAATATGGTGGTCCAAGAGCAGACCATGCACCAGTCCATGCATCAGCCCGACTGAGCAGTGATGACAGCATAGGATGAGTCAGGTAGCTGCTAATGTTACGAAGCACTGCAGTTAACGTTAACCGCTTTCACACACACACGATATAAAATACACGATACATATAAAATTCACTTGATGTTTTGCTCAAAGGTCCAGGCGGTCCACATATAGCCTTCATGCCATTTCAGCTGAAAACACTTTTCATTTGTTAGGCTACTTAATAAACGTATCTTTATTAGTGTCAACATTACAGTAGCATGTAGGCTATGTTAATCTCAAGCCACTCTAAGAAATTGCCGTAGGCCTACTTTTACAGTACAGCACAACAAAATCTATTCAAATTGCAGTCCGAGGCAGACCTAAGTCTCACGCATTGAGCGTGAGACACACGCATTTCAATGACTTCACACCCCACACATGGCATTTCTGACTCTGACTTCTGAAAATTATTAACTTTGCCCGCACAGAAATTTCTAAGGGCTATAGCCTATATTTTACAAACGTGTCACACAATGTTGCTGTCTGTGCGCTCATTCAGTTCAGAGAGCTGCTGTTCAGTTACTAACCTATAGCCTACTAACCTATCGGCCAATCAGAAAATAGGATTTCTCAACCAATCAGGAAATAGTTTTGTTTTGATGTGCCCTCATTCAATGCAGGCGTCTGCGCGAGAGAAACTGAAACTAATCGATAACGTTGGTATCAAAGCTCCGCTTCAACCTGTTGAATGCTATTTAATTGTTTAACGACACTTAATAGAACAACGTTGATTTTTGGAACTTCCATAGAAACAGAGCAGAGACTGTATAATACACTGCAGGGCTTAAATTTCACTGCGGGTATTGCGCATAATTTGTTCAAGTCCCGCAACTCTAGCCATCATAATGCGAGAAATTCCCGCATACACTTTTACAGCCTGTCTGATGACGTTAATATTAGGGGTTTGCACGGACGTCACGTTCTGGCCGGTAACCATGGTAACCCAGCACGCGCGGCCATATTGGCGATACTCTGTGAATGAAGTACAATGGAGTATTATGCACTTTGGATATCTTACGTGATTGTAGCCATGTCTAAACAACAAAAATGCTCATCAAAATGCGGCTAAGATGCAAAAAGGCATATAGGGTAGGACTTGGACCACAAGAAAATGTGCGATGTTTCGAGAAATTACAGTTAATTGGCAGCGCAGATCCATATGAGTTGGGTGAGGGAGACGAAGTACCAAGTTCAACCACAAGCGCCCCCCTTCCTCTGATAACTTCTGGCATTATTCTCCTTTCTCCCTGGTTTTCTAATAACTTTTGGAAGTTGATACCTACACCAGATGTTTTTCTCAGTCTGACCTATTGGTACAACCTAAAACACGGCAATAATTAACCATTTTCCTTGACGATGGTAGGGATTTACTTCAGTGCCTAATGCTTTCTAATGAGGCGAGTATCTCCAATATGGCAACGTCCAAATCTGATGACACGCCGTGCAAACCCCTAATAATCATGAAGTGGCGTGAAGGCGGTGCTATTGACCTGACGGATCAACTACCGAGTTGAATTGAACATGGCCTCATGCAGACGCAGACACACACACACACACACGGAGAGAGAGAGAGAGAGAGAGAGAGAGAGAGAGAACCACTTTGCGCTTACGCAAATAGGCCACTACGCAACCATGGCAAACTTTTACATCTGGAAAGAGCTCCTTGGTAACTATCCTGCTAGCTCAGGTCACGTCAACACTTGATCCCAGAAAGATTGTCTTGAACTTGTTAGTTTTTTGAACATTAATTTGATCTAATAACATAGAAAACATAATGAATTGCATTGAATTGTATAGTCAAATTTGAATATAACGTGGCCAAAAGCTAGCCTACTTTCTATCTGTTAAAGATCAACAGATCAGTGATTTACGCCTATCTGCTCGCCAAAAAAGCTGGTATTGTGTTTCCTGAATCCTTACATTCAGGCATTCAAATTAAACTTCATTAAAAAACATGTATTTTTTTTCTCCATTTCCTACCAATGTATGATGCTTGCATGATGGAAACATCCCAAAACAATAGCACCCATATAATTCTTGCTGTTTTGAGAAGTATTTCTTTTCTTATGCAAGCATCATGCAACCATGCAAAAGCAATGAAACTAATTATATCTTACATTAGTAAAGCAGTCCTCTGATGTGCATGTCACAAAACATTTAAGTGAAAGTGCATGTATAACAATATAGGCATAATAATGATTGTGATAATGATAATGACAATTTGATTTGGAGGGAGTGGGGTTGGGTACGTGTAGATGAGCCCTATGACCCCAAAGTCTGCCATGACTGGGCCTCAGGTCAAAGAAGTTTGAGAAAGGCTGGTCTACATAACGTGCATCAGATTGAGGTTTGCAGTGATGCGCCTGAAGGCACGGGTTGAGGACCCAGTCAGTTACGTCACAATATGCACATTTGTTTAAATTCATACCTACGTAATCACCATGACCAAAATTGTACTTTTTTTTTACTTTGAATCTTGAAAAAAAAATATTGACCTACCTACCGACCCATTTTTTTTTCATTTTTTTGGCTGTTACTGCAAACAAGAATATTTTTAAGGATGGCCTCATGACTGTGAAAATGGCTGACATTGAACCACAGTGCTTTAAATGGGAGCCCCCAGTATCAGTCATCAAGGCATCAAAATCTGCCACAAACACTTACAACACACATCACTCATAAACACACACACACACACGGACAGAACCACCACTGTTCAAGAGACCATTTTGGGGCTAAATGTGCTTTTTCTCATTTGGTTGTTTTCTGTTTGTTTATAGAGCGGAATGAGCCACTGCTGTTCAAAGGGCCCATTTGGGTGAAATTATTATTATAATTTATGTTATTATTATTTATTATTATTTACTATAGGGTTCTAGAATAAATAAAACAGTGTGTTTGAAATAATGGAATTTGTGCTCTTTCATGAAGCTGGGTCTATGGGACATGGGGAGGGTGGGTCTCTGTTGATCGAGGGGGAGGGGGCGTGGCGCCACGAGTAGTTCAAGCAGACGTAGGACTTTCATGTACTTCGATCAGGGGGAGGGGGCGTGGCACTGTGCCAATACCACGCCCCCTCCCCCTGAGAAACAGAGGGCCCTATCATGACATTCTAAAGTGCATCGTCACTCGTCAAAAGTCTATTCAAATTTAGTAGGATGTCCAGTTCACATTGGGAGGGGTTTCGTTCTCAAAAGTGGAGCGCATGGCGTAACAAGGTGTTCCTAGGTCTTTTAATCAGTCATATGGGTGTGTTTGGGGCGTAACATCATTTTAAACCAATGAGAATGACATCTGTCATTCCCTTTAACGGCGCAACGCGCGATATGTCAAATAAATGCATCGGTATTTTGGCATTCAACGGCGCATTTGAAGGAGGCTGCTTGCAAGACCGTATGGAATAGTCATTCTTAAACCATGCTTTACTAAAACCTAGCATAGCCTTCACGCATTTGCACTCGTCTATTATTTGAACTCATTGGCAAAGTGAAACTAACTTCACCAAGGAGTCAGTCAACGACAAGACAGTTATATGCAGTTACTTTCACTATTGACTGACAATGGGTTACCATAGAAAACATAGGCTGGAAAAAGCAACACTTACCCTAATGTTGCTCAAATGACTAAATAAAACAACATTTATCCTGCAGAGGAGTTGCTTATATCTCGTGACAGTGCGTCTTCAGCTGTGCTCCATACTTGTCTCTCGCCTCTCCCCTAATCACTTTTAACCGTCATTACCAATTTGCAAATGATGGTGAATAACTACTCATCATGAGATGTACAGTATTTCGTAATATCTTTATTCTAATTATTTTTACCATTGTAATCGTGCAATTTGTAATGCTTTGCATGGACGTGCGTTCATGAATGATAGAAGGATGGTGCGTGCACCTGCCAATATGACTGTTGACATGCGCTCTTAAAATAGCATATGAACAACTCGCCATTGACTTCTGACCAGGTTTAGGTGGTGTATGATAGCGATTTTTAGACAATGCGCCAGGTCCCTCCCTAGGTTGTTAATTGCCACACCCCTGGGCGCAATGCTTAAAAAATAAAGGTGCAAAATAACGAATTCAACTTCGCGCCGGTGAATAACGAACTTTACGCCATGCGCTGGTGACCGAAAATACAGCCCAAAGTCTCACTCCTTGCAAACTTCAAAACTTGAGAGCCCTGGTCCGAGGGATATTGTCCATAAAACGTTGTTAAACTTAGCCTATAGGCTAGGATACATAATCACATATTTGGAGATGATTTGAAGTGGGCTCATATGCTTCCATAACGTATTGATGTAAGAAAGAGAAAATGTGGTAAGGCCAGCCTATGGCATTTCTCATATCTCGCAGATAATTGGTAGTCCTGTTTTGCAGATGGTTATTACGCATAATAGTTTAAAGAACAATAGCAATAGCTTGTCACTAATAACGACACAAATAGACTAATGAATGTTAATTTAATGAAGTTTCAACATTGTACAGTTTTCCTACATGTATTCATGTTTCAACACTACCCTAGGCTACATGTATCTATCATGTTCTAACATAATAAGTACATGTTGCACCAATTCTGGGCACATGTTGAATACGTGTAGGTTCATGTAGGTATATGTAGGCTGCTTATAAAAAGGCAATTATTCTGATACATGTAAGGCGGGTGGTATGACGTTCGGTTGGTCGATCGGTTGGATGGACGGTCGTAAGGTTTTAGGCACGATTCCCGCGCCATACTGCGTAGCCTAAGCATTAACTTCCTAAAACTGCATATAGTACAGCGGGTAACCATGAAAATTGTGCACTTTTTGAAAGAAACATGAAACTTCTACCATATTTAGGTTATACCATGAGGTTTATTTTCAGATTGGGAGGGAAGTCAAATTTGACCTCTGAGGCCCGGGAGAGGTCAAATCCAAGATGGCCGCCAATAATATTCAAAAGTGCCTCACGTTGGAAGCAAACACAGTAGAAAAACACTTAAGGTGTCATTTCCCACTAACTTTTGGGTGCCCATTCTGTATCTGATAACTTTGAAACCACCAGAGTTCAAGAAAATGCATTTATGTAAAGGTCAAGGTAAACAAAACATCAAAATATAATTTTTTTATGTATCCCAATTCATTTCTTTGTTGTTGCTGTATTATTCAGTTATTAGTTGTTATTTCATGAAATGTGTGGCTAATTTCATTTCTTCACAGCACAGAATTATCCACAGGTGACCCCCCTAGACCATTTTCACAGAACACCTGCCATACCACCGCTGGTTAAAAAAACCCTGCTTTAGAGAGTTGTTGCTACAGGCCACAGTACGCACAATGTAGAGAGCACTTCAACCGACATATTCTAACAGGTAAACAGATTGACTATGAACAAACAATATTATTACATAATTACATAATATTATTCATGTTGCAAATTAATTTAACCACAGCCAGGAAGGAGTTTTCCTTGGTAGTTAGCTTTTGAGTTAAAAATCATGGACATTGATCAAAATAATTATTCATGCTAAATTAGAAGATAGTCTGGAACATTTATGTGAGCTGAAGCTAGTTTAATGATTGAACAGAGTATATTGTAGATATGTCAGCTTGGTAATATGAAATTTGTTATGGCTGAAATAGGTAATGTTAACAGAGTAGCCTAGTTAAAGGGACACCAGGCAATGTTTTCGTGTTAATTACTCATCTTCGTAAGTCGGTATATGGTTAAATGACTCGTTACAGGGCGAGTAAAGACTCTCTCGCCCGCCCCTATTGCCTGTAGGAAGAATATCCCGCTTGCAAGTTCAGTGTATCCTACCCGCCGACCGAAGCAGGCAGGCTAACGAAACGCTAGAGATTGTTGCAAACGTGTGTATGGCAGAGCCGGCGAAGAAGCAGCGAAACCCCTTGACAGAAGACGCAAAGAAAAGGAAAAGAGCTTCAGACCGAGCGAGGGGGAGTTTCGTAGAGAAAAAGCAGCAGGCTTGCCTGGTGTCCCTTTAAATAGCAGGTCAACCGGGCTTGAACACATTTATAGCTAGCATGTTAATATAAGGCCGTGTCTTTAATTACTACTTAATTAATTACTTCTTACTGTTAAAGGACAGGTTCGGTATTTTACACTTCAAGCCCTGTTTTCAGATAGTTTATGATTAAATAGAACGTTTAAGATTGAAATTTGGACACATGCTGCTGTCCTGAGAATTTTCGGTTTCTGTGGTAGCGCCCCCCCTCCTCCAGAACGATGCATAGGTGCACTGGAACAATCCTTCCTAAAACGCATTAAACTTTCGTTTACAAAGACGTGAAACTCACCGAGTGGTCAGGGGTGTTCACTGATATGCTCACACAAAAATCGTTGCAAAAGATTCTTTCCAACAGGTTTTATCGTAGTTTTTGTCCAACTCCATTGACTTGTATTGGATGTGCTGTGAGGTACGGTATTACTCCGCTGCCGGAAACGGATATGGGGTTGTTTGTTTTCTTTCTGTAGTCTTATGCAGTCGCGGTATCGTAGGCTACTACGCTATCCAAATTATTGTCACGTCCAACCATGGCTAATGCTAAAATGTCTTGGAACTTGCACGATGTGAATGATAGCCTACGTGAATCATTACGTTTTCATCATGAAAGTTCCACAGCCAAAAAAATAGTAAACGTACAAAATCATGTAGCCAAATTATTCATGTAGGCTAGGGTTAGTGTGAACATGACAGGTTATGGACATAACAAATAAGTTCTTACCCCAAGTTCTTCCAACTCTGTCGTCCCAGGAGGTAATGTGGGAACCGCTGTATTTCTCAGGCAAAAGAGCTTTTTGGGCGATTTCTTTTGACCTCCAGCGAAGTTCAGTAAAATGCAGACACGGTGATCAGCTTTCTGCAGATTCTCAACAGGTGTGCTCACATCCAACCCCAGAAATTCCAGCCACAACTTTAGCCTTTCTGGATCGTTGAAAGGAAGTCTGTGACAACTTTTTTTGCCACAAATTTTCCCGCTATTCGGAACTGCATAAATCGCCTCATTTTTAGCTGTCTGTTGCAAAATACTTCAAGACAGCGATCTTCTGCTTCTTCTGTGTATTCAATGAAATGCCAGTGGTTTGCTTGTAATTGGCAAGACGGTGTAAGGTGCATTATCGCCACCAACTGGGCTGGAGTGTCTATTATTCGGAAGAATGTACGGGTGTGAGGCGTTTGGAAAAATAGCTCCACAGTTTTACAACATGGTAATAACCTGTTGGAAAGCGTCTTTTGCAGCGGTTTTTGTGTGAACATATCAGCGAACACCCCTGACCACTCGGTGAGTTTCACGTCTTTGTAAACGAAAGTTTAATGCATTTTAGGAAGGATTGTTCCAGTGCACCTATGCATCGTTCTGGAGGAGGGGGGGCGCTACCACAGAAACCGAAAATTCTCAGGACAGCAGCATGTGTCCAAATTTCAATCTTAAACGTTCTATTTAATCATAAACTATCTGAAAACAGGGCTTTAAGTGTAAAATACCGAACCTGTCCTTTAAGACTATCAATTGGGAGATTGTTAGGGCAGGTTTTGTGGTGGACTGATGCTCAATGTTTGTACCATCAAGTACCATGTTGATGAAGGCCAAGAGAGATGGTGGCAAAGCCTATCAAAGGCTATCATGAGAGCTGGTCCAATGTCCTCAAAACTCAGGAGTGTGTCTCTTCCGCGTGAATGTGCCCTCAGATGTGGAAGCTCAGAAAGCAGTTCCGTCCTGTTTCTGAGTGTAGTAGCCCAGACAAGATATTTGCAATACTGACCAGTATGTATGGTTGTACACAATCTTATATTAGTCTTCAGAAAGCGACGGCAACTCGATAGCGAGTCCTTAAGAGAATATTCCCATGCTCTCATGCACCTATTAGAAGCAGTTAAGTTGCGGGACCCAGCTTGCTTTGCTCCAGCTCCAGCCTACCATTGCTTTCTATGACATTCGCAGTGAGGCCCTCCGCTGGGTAGAGGAAGGCGAATATGTAAGTCACAGACCTTGTGCCAGTTCTTGCAACATGCATGCTGCCCCTGTATATGACGCTGACCTTAATTCTGTCTCTGCAAAGCCCACTAGTGAGTTGAGTGAGTTGAAAGAGTCCCTTCGTAAGCAACAACACCAGCTTGACACCATTTTGAAATGCCTTGATTGCCCCCAGCTTGCCGCATCTTCCAGTTTTAGGCCCCAGTCACGTGGCATGCGGTTTCGCTTCCAAGCTGATGGCACACCAATATGCTCACGCTGCAATCAGCCGGGTCACATTGCACGTTTTTGTCATGCGGGGCCCAATACTAGTTCCAAGGGACAGGTAGTATCCAGCTCCCATGCTCAGCCGCCGGAAAACTAGTACCCTCCGACATTAGGGCCCAAACGTCGGTTGGGGTATCTTCGGGTCTTTGTCCTGTTGATATGTCACCAATTATTGGTAAATGTCCCGTGGTAGAGGTTGTGGGTGTGGGTGTGGCTTGCTTGCTGGATACTGGCTCGATGGTAACCATGATCACTCAGAAGTTTTTTGAACAGCGGCTACAGTAGGGGAGGGCGATATATATCGTCTGTGATAATATCGTGATTGTTGTTTTAACGATGTGCAAATTTACATTATCGAGTATTTAAATTACTTATGGGGAAAAAACACTCGAAATCACGCACTGAAGACTCATACATTCCCAGGAGGTAGGCTATGCGGGAGATGTGCAGCAGAGCAAGTGTCACGTGATCACTAGTGGGTCACAACGTTGTCCCACGCAGCCTAATGTTTATTTTGTGCAGCGAGAGTAGCCTACTTGGGATTTTATGCGGCTACTTCTGTTCAAGTAGCATTGATGAGACAGTCACGTTTTTCCTACACGGTATTATATGGAGAGAAAACATTAGCCTTTGACTATTTTAATAGTCAGTTGTAAACAAATAACTATTCTCATGTAACGATTTCTCATATACATTAGCCATAAGCTAACGCATTAGTTTCTATTCTGTAACTTGGAATGCTAGCCTACGTGATTGCTCTAAAACAAAACATAGAAGGAAATAACTGAGATGTAGGCTACTCTGTTGTAGGGGTGTAAATATTAATTGATTCGTATCGATGCATCGATTATGCAGCCGACGATTCAATGCATCGATTCGTCTGCAAGAGTATCGATTAATGTGTTTATTTTGCCACCTGTTTGTGGCAATAGATAGGAATGCCTATCTATTTTCAGCATTAGCTCCGACCTTTCTTTTTCTGTCTATGGCTCCGATGTAAGCGCACTACCTAGTCCTAAGCTGCGGGTGGCGCTAACCTCATTATTGTCTACTTCACTTATACTTCACACCACTTCAGACGCATTCGTTACTTACGTTTCACACATTGTTTTGTTGAGTCTGACTTTCAAGAGCGATGGTACCGTTAGAGCGTTCTGGCAATGAAAGTGAAATTTTACACACTCCAGTCGGCGTCAAGTCATGGGTGTGGAAGTATTTTGGCTTCAGAAAAACAGATGAAGCAGTGGTAAGAGATGTTGCCGTTTGCAAAGAGAAAGACTGTCAGTGTGAGAGAAGATACTGCGGCTACGTCAAATCTATCCGCACACCTGAAAAGGCGCTATGGTATTAAAGGCGAGAGCACAGGCTTCCAAGCCTGCCACATCACTGACAACGTTTTTCACTCAAAAGTTGTCGAGCACTTTGCAAGGCCATTGAATTTTTTTTTATATGCAAAGACATGAGGCTGTATTTAATTGTGTCACAGAGAACGAAGGCTTTAGATACCTGCTCCTACATTCCAAACTTTTGTTGATTTATTTGAAACTTCATAGATATCATGTAAAAATATTGAGTATTGAATCGTATCGAATCGTATCGTGGGGAATTCAGAAGTATCGAAAATAATCAAATCATTGGCTTAAGAAATCGATATTGTATCGAATCGTCATGAAGACTCCGATTTACACCCCTACTCTGTTGGTCTGCTCTTAGTTTTACAGTGAATCCTATGTAAAGGTTTGAAAGGAACTTCAGCTTCAGACTTTCTCTTGGGAAACTGTTAGGCCTATTCATCTTCTCTAATGTAGCTGGCTAGACCATGTCATTGCCACACACACAAGTGGGGGCAGAATTGGAAATGTGTCATAGAGTGACAATGCATTGGTTGATTTGGTTAAAAAATCACAGGTTAGGTTATTGGTTATTATTGTAATGATGCTATTCATAAATAATGAGCTGTAAAGTAACTCAGACTTTAACAAAAACATTTTTTTTAAAGGATAGGCCTATCGACTAATTATCGTTATCGTCAAAATCACAAAAAATATCGAGATATAATTTTTTGTCCTTATCGCCCACCCCTAGGCTACAGCCACATCTCCAACTTGAACTACAGCCGTGCTCTTGGCTTAAGCTGAAGGCAGCGAATTGGTCTGGAGATACCTTACCTAGGATACCTGGAATTAGATGTGTGAAAACTGCCTTGTGCCACACCTGCATGGACTGCAGCCAAACACACTCACCTGCACTCAGTTTGTTTTATTGCTGTTTATGTCTGGTGTATGTAGGTGTATGTATGTCTTTATACTGGGAGATTTTAACTGTGATTGGGTTAATGGTACAGACCAGCACCACCCCCGCATTCCCTATAATGGTTTAGTCCAGACCATTATAATTGGGTAATTGCCTAGCCTATTTAAAGGCAGGCTTATTTCACACGGGAGAGAGACACAATTAGGGTTGCAAAGGGGTGGAAAATCCTATGTAAAGGTTTGAAAAGGTAAATTTCCGGAAACTTTCTGGAAACTTACCATGGGAAGTTAAGCTGGGGAATTTTGGAAATATTCCAAATTGGAAACTTTCATGGAATTAAAGGAAATTATGGGAATTAATGGGAATTTACGGGAATTAACATGTCATTTTGGGTAATTCATACAAACTGTTTCATATACAAACATTAACATTTTGTTTTGTAATAAGCAATATGAGTATGTTTGGATTTTTGCTTAGCTTAGCATACAAAGCTAGCTAGCATGCTAGCGGAAATCCCATCCTCTGCCTATGGTTTACTAGCGTGCTAAACTAGCAACACTATACTGCCCAAGATACACCACACCCCTCAACAACAAAATCCAATTGGTTGGAAAAAAATTTCCCCATGCATATGAATGCACCATAGGTTTCCTTTATGTCTAGCAGCCTATGCCGATTGCTGTGTGCATGTGATTGACATATGTGCAGGGTAGAAATTTGACTGAAATTGCATTAAATCAGGTTGTGTTAACTAATATTATGCTGCAAGATGGGGTTTTGTCCATTACATTTAAGTTCCCTGTTATAGACTAACTTGCCATATTACAAATTCCCAGTTTATTCCCATTAATTCCCATTTATTCCTGTTAATTCCCATATATTCCCATTAAAGGAATACGCCACCCCTAGGTGAAATTGGGTCTCTCCCCGCAGTCCCTAGAGTTGGATGAGTGAGCCAAAGCGTTTTATAGCCGACCCAGCCATTGTCCTAATCTAGAAACGGCCCGGTTAGCTTTAGCTTAGCGTAGTCGCTGTAATCCGGCGCTGCCAGCTAGCATGTCGTTGCAAAAGTGAATCAAATAACTCAAGATTTTTTATAATTATTTCTCGTAACCTGTACATTCACATCGAGTACAAATATCAATGCAAATTAACACGAAGGGATTTGCTAGACCAATTTAGATTTGGAACTATTTTCAGGCATAGCACCGGCAAAGCACCGCTGCCAGGCGCAAAGACATCACGCAGCATCTGAAAACCCTCAACTTCACGCAATACACCAGTGTTAGTATTTTGAAGTTAGTTTCACCGAAGGACTACTGGGGAAAAATGGCTACTTGCTGTGTGAAGGGCTGCGGTAACAAGCAGAGGACATACACGAACATAATGTTTCACAGAATTCCAAACCCAGTGGAACGAAGAAATCTTTGGCTTGCTGCCCTCGGCATTCCTGCAACAACTCCAGTGGATAAAATCAATCAGTATCGTGTTTGCGAGGAGCATTTCAAACCGGAGGACTACAAAGAGAAAATGCAGTAGGCCTATGCTACGAGAAAAATGCTGTTACATCTGAAAGATACGGCCGTCCCATCCATTTTCAGTACAGAGGCAGAACAGTGTTCATCATCCATGCCTGTAAGTATAATTTCTATCCTTCCTTAGGTTATACGTTGCTAACGTTATAACTGAAACGTTAGTCCGACTCACATTGTCGCTTCCAGTTTTATTGTATAACTTCATTAGGCTGCCGTTTCACCCTATTGACAATATGACGACTTTACCTTTTACCGTTACCTGTCAGTCGGCATGGGTTGGCACACTCCACATCATCCGACTCGCCTTGACCAGTCGCAACGTCCTCTCTTCCCAGATCCAAAGCTCGCAACTCCTCTTCAGTGAACTCAGGTTCGAAAAGGTAGGGTCTTGGATCTTGGTAGTCGAAGTCATCATCTTCGTCTATCGTGTAATCTTCCATATTCATCGCCATTAGAACTCTTAGAGAAAGCCCACCTGTCAGTGTCTGCCAGACTAGTAGCAGAGAACTTGGTAGTCACGCTGGTGTATTGCCGGAAGTTGAGGGTTTACAGATGCTGCGTGATGTCTTTGCGCCTGGCAGCGGTGCTTTGCCGGTGCTATGCCCGAAAATAGCTCCAAATCTAAATTGGTCTAGTAAATCCCTTCGTGTTAATTTGCATTGATATTTGTACTCGATGTGAATGTACAGGTTACGAGAAATAATTATAAAAAATCTTGAGTTATTTGATTCACTTTTGCAACGACATGCTAGCTGGCAGCGCCGGATTACAGCGACTACGCTAAGCTAAAGCTAACCGGGCCGTTTCTAGATTAGGACAATGGCTGGGTCGGCTATAAAACGCTTTGGCTCACTCATCCAACTCTAGGGACTGCGGGGAGAGACCCAATTTCACCTAGGGGTGGCGTATTCCTTTAATTCCCATGGAAAGTTTCCAACTTTGAAAATTCCTGGAATTTTGCAACCCTAGACACAATAGACTGGAGATGCAGGAGAAACAGGAGGACACATGGGAGTGCCAGAGATCCAGGGCCAGGGAAGTTAAATGTTTGTTTGTTTTCATGTAAAGTCAACCCTTGCTTGTTGTGAGGCAAGGGTAGAGTGGGTCCAAAGTTGCAAGGTCGCCTTGCTTGGACAGGGAGCCTAGAAAGGTTAGGTTCCTGGGGGCGTATTACAGAAACTTCCTAACTCGAAAATCCTATCTTATCTGTTTGATATACGGTAACAAGGGTTAGGATCGGATTTAGGAAAAAAGTCATTACAGAACGGCTGATCCTAAAGTCAGTTTCTTATCTTAACTCCAGATAGGAAATGTGTATTACAGAAATATCCTAAGTTACCAAAATCCTAAATAAACTGTGCTAACTTTAGGATGACCCATCAGCTCTCCTAACTGTCAAATTACTGTTACAAATAAGCAAGATGGCAGCTCTTTTGTTACATGTAGCGCAAATACTGTCTGTATAAATCGTCTTGTAAATAAACTATCAGTGCTTTTTTTATCAGTTTTTTTCCAAAGTTCACAATGTCTCGTTTTTAAATGTCAAGGCCCTCGGAAGTCTAACAATGAAGTATGGAGCTACTTTGAGACTCGTAAATGGTGTAAAACAGTGATTTATTGGCATGGCTAGGCCGATAACTAGCGCCCGATTTCTGAGTGCAGGGGACAAGCCGAGATGAGCATACATTCACACTCGGTATCATGTTTCAACACACTTTAGGTCAATATCACACCGGAATTCTCCTTTAACAGAGGTGGCAAAGCCATTGGTGGATTAGCGCGTTACATCAAGTTTCCAGTGGGTAATGAACTGCACATTGAATTATTATTATGATAGCTGCTAGCTGTCAGTTGTGAAGTGAGGTGATCCAACAACAATTTTCATCTGTTGCTAAGTAACAGACATAAAAGCTGAACGTCGATGGTAGATCGCCTACTTAGGATATCTTAACCTGAGATAAGATAGGATTCCTAAATTAAGATAGGATATGTTTCTGTAATACCAAATTGAGAAAAATCCTATCTTACACTTCTCCTATCTTAACTTAGGACTTAAGATAGGAAGTTTCTGTAATACGGCCCCTGGTGCCTAGTTTAATGGCACGGTACATGTTTTTTTGTCTACTGAAGATCCCCGGATTTCATGTTTGGACTCTAAATTGTGCTTCCTGGATCTGCCTGTTTGTCTATGGACTAAATAATTTATATTTTTTTATGGAACTGCGGTCTCCTGCATTCCCTCGACACCACGTAATCCAGTGGCGCACCTCCCTAAACGTGGGGTGGTCGCCTCGGTCCCTCACAGATGTGCATCTTCTTGGCCGGACTTTTCCGAAGATGGGAATTCTAGTTGTTAAAACCCCAGCTGACCCCAACACTCAGCCTCACAAGGAGACTGTTCCTGGCCTTCTAGGGATGAACATCATCCATAACTGCTACCAGGAACTATTCATAGACCATGGCAGTGCACTTTTTCGCTCCCCCCGATGTTCGGCAGGCGGGAAAAGCATGGCGGTAAGCTCTGTCTGAGTGTCAGCACATGGAACGGGCGTTTGAGAGTGACCGGATAGGGTCTGTTCGAGTACAGCAAGGCCCCGCGATACGGGTGCCCGCAGGATCTATGAAGTTGGTTCCAGCATCTTGTCATCAGGGGTTAGGGCCCACCCTTTCCTCCGCCCTCTTGGAGCCAGTGTCATTTACTGATGGTCACCTTCCTGGTAACTTGCTTATACCAACTGCTTATCTCTCCGTCACACACGGCAGTGTTCAGGTGCCAGTTGTTAAAATAGGTAGTCAAGATCAGTGGATTTGGCCCAAACTTGTGCTGGGTGAATTGTATGTGGCCTCACCACCAGCCACTTTGAAGCTCAGGGAGATTGTCAGGAGCAAGCAGTCCTCATTCAGTCTATCCATATAGGGAGTGATGCTGCTCCCAACTTCTCCCAGCTTCTATGGCCCACTCTATCGGCCCAAGAACAGCAGGAAGTTCATGTACTGTTGAACAAATACAGCGGTGCGTTCAGTCAGGGTGATGGGGATTTGGGATGTGCCACCTTAGTCCAACACACTATTCCCTTACTTGATCAGGCTCCAGTGCGGCAACGGTATCGCCGCCTTCCGCCGTCCCAGTATGACACAGTTAAACAACACATACAAGAGTTGCTGGATCAGAAGGTCATGAGTCCCAGTTGCAGCCCCTATGCGTCACCGATAGTGGTGGTACAAAAGAAAGATGGCTCTATCCGTCTTTGTGTAGATTACCGCCAACTTAGACGCGGAAAGATGCTTTCCCCTTACCCTGGATGCGTTAAGCGGAGCTAAATGGTTGAGCACCTTGGACCTCGCAAGTGGTTAGATCAGGTCCTGGTTCGGGAGGAAGACCGTGAAAAGACAGCGTTCTGCACACCCTTTGGCCTGTTTGAATTTAACAGGATGCCATTTGGATTGTGCAACGCTCCAGGTACGTTCCAGCGTTTGATGGAACGTATCTTTGGAGATCAGAGCTTTCACGCACTATTACTATACCTGGACGATATAGTGATCTTTTAAACAACTGTCCAGCAACATCTTCAGCGCTTGGAAATGGTCCTCACCCATCTCCAACAGCACAACCTAAAGTTGAAGCTGAAGAAATGCAGGTTTTTTCAGACTGAGGTCAGTTACTTGGGACACATAATATCAGCCTCGGGGGTAGCCACCGACCCGGAAAAGATCCGAGCAGTTGCAGAGTGGAAAAGGCTCTCTACTGTCAAGGAGCTCCGCTCTTTACTGGGGTTCGCGTCCTATTACAGACGGTTTGTGGCAGGTTTTGCAAACTTTGCCGCTCCATTGCACAAGCTGGTGGGGGCACTGGAGGGTACCCGAAAGAAGCCTGGGCCCCGGGTGCGGTGGTCCATTGAACAGCATTGGAGCCTGGCCTGTCAGGAAGCATTCCTGACATTAAAAGATCGACTGGTTCATGCCCCAGTGTTAGGGTATGCAGACTTTTCCCGCCCGTTCGTGGTGGAAATTGATGCCAGTCATTCTGGACTGGGGGCGGTGTTATCCCAAGAACAGGAGGGGGGGAGGCACCCAATCGCATACGCTAGCCAAGGCTTACGCCCAAGCGAACGAAATATGTCGAATTACAGTGCCATGAAACTGGAGCTCTTAGGTTTGAAATGGGCAGTAACAGAAAAATTCCGGGAATACCTCCTTGGCAGCCGGTTTACAGTGTATAAGGATAATAACCCCCTCAGCTACCTGCAGTCAGCAAAGTTGGCAGCTGTTGAACAGCGGTGGGTGTCACAACTGGCTCTGTTTGATTATGAGATAAAGTACAGACCTGGCACAGCTAACCGCAATGCGGACGCACTCTCCAGACTGCCAGTGGCCCCCATCCCAGACCTTATGACGACCCAGCCAGGTGCCCCTACACTTCGACCCAGTTCAACATCAAGGGAGGCCTCTGGGCTGGACCCCCAGATGGTCAACCCCCTAGAGGTGAAGGCTAGCGTATCCAGTGTTCTTGCTCCCCCCTAAAGTTCCTTAACAGGAGAGGCCCCCCGGCTGGGCCCCGGGGTGGCTAAATTCCTTGCACAGGAAACAACAGCATCAAGCAGTGCAGAACCTCCACCTTCTGCACTGATAAAGACGACCCCCGGGCTGGGCCCTCGGGTAGCTGAATTCCTTGCATGGGACACGACAGCGCCAGGCAATGCAGAACCTCCACCTTCTGCACCAACAGAGATGACCACCGGGCTGGGCCCCCGGGTGGCTGAAATCCTTGCACAGGACACGACAGCGACAGGCAGTGCAGAACCTCCACCTTCTGCACCAACAGAGATGACCTCCGGGCTGGGCCCCCGGGGAGTCGAGCCCCTCCCGGGTAGGGCCATTAGTCCAGGCATTCAAGTCCCACATGGTATACTAAGCAAAGTGGCTCCCGGGCTAGGCCCCCGGGTAGCCGAAGTATGCGAGGTTGGGGCTACAGTGTCCCGAAGCAAGGATGACCTGCAAGTAGGGCTGTCAAAATAACTGATTAATTTCGATTAATTAATTTGAGAAAAAATAACTGATTAAAACAATTAGTGCAGATTAATTGATTCCGTATGACCTTTGACCCCGAGCCATTCTAGTCAGTAAAAATTAGACTGTAAAATGAAGGAGAGAGAAGAAAACGTGCTGCCTGGATCATTGATTGGAACATTTACTCTTTAAAAAACGGCCTGATGGTGTTCATAAAAAATAAAGTGTTGAAAATAAAGTCCTCTGCAATGTCTGCAGCAAGGAATTTGCATATCACCGGAGTTCATCAACTCTAAAGTAATAATAATAAAAGAGTTTTTGAACTTTAATGTCACTAATGCTGATTATTCAATGATTCATTTGAATTTAAATATGTAAAATACTTTCACAGCAAAAAATATATATGCGATTAATTTAGATTAATTAATCACAGAGTATGTAATTAATTAGATTATTTTTTTTAATCGATTGACAGCCCTACCTGCAAGTGCTACAAGCTGCTGACCCTTGTATCTCTGCCTTTATGTACTTTTGGAAGAGGGGCCTCACACCAACCACTACCGAATTAAGGATGTCACCAGACGTGGTGAAAGAGCTTGTTAAACAGTGGCCCCGAATCAGGGAAAAGCATGGGCTGCTGTATATAGAGGTGCAACTACCCCCAGCCAGGTCCACAGTATTCCAACTCCTCCTACCAGCGACCCTACGGGGAGAGGTGTATACCAACTTGCATAATAATCATGGCCACCAGGGAGTAGATCGTACCACAAGTCTGATTCGTCAGCGGTTTTATTGGCCAAGGATGTGCCATTACATCAAGAAGTGGTGTGAAGAATGTGAACGGTGTGTGGTCGCAAAGGCTTCCCAGCCCAAGGTTAGGACATTCCGGGGAAGTCTACTGGCCGCCAGACCCCTTGAGATCGTCGCCATTGACTTCACCATATTGGACCGTGCCAGCAGCGGCCACGAAAACGTATTGGTGGTAACTGATGTATTTTCCAAGTTCACACAAGCTTACCCCATCAAGGATCAAAAAGCCAAGTCTGTTGTGAGGGTCTTAACGGAAAAGTGGTTTTATACGTATGGAGTGCCACAACGGATCCATTCAGACCAAGGCAGGTGTTTTGAAGAGGAACTGTTGCACCAGCTATGCGCACTTTACGGAGTCCGGAAGAGTCGAACTACCCCTTACCATCCTGAGGGTAATGGACAGTGCGAGCGGTTTAACCGCACCCTTCATGACCTTTTGAGAACACTGCCCTCCCCTCAAAAGAGACAGTGGCCACAACTGCTCCCGCAACTCCTGTTCGCATACAACACCACAGTACATCAGTCCACAGTGTTTAGTGTACTTCTACTTAGCATAAGTGTGTAGATCTTGTGTACTGGGGCCTAGCCCTGGTTACATATGCCACTAACTGTGCAAAGGCTATGCCATGTAGACAAGAATCATCTCCATCATTTCGTTTAGATGCAGCCTGCCTGGCTCTGTTGTACAATGAAGACAGACAGTGGTGATGGTACTTGGCCTCAATGGAAAGGCACACTTCCTCACTGTCAATGTTGTAGCTTGATGCATTATGGAAACCTGAAGAACCTGCAGCAGGCTCATTGCAAAGGAAGCAAGTAGGTTCTGTGGATGGTGAATGGCTGGGGGCAGATCTCATGTGTACAGTCGAGGTATTTTGTTGTTGTGCTGTAGTTACTTTCCCCCGACTTAGCTTATCAAATGCTTTTTTGTTGAGTTTTAGCTGACATCTCTTGTGCCACTTAGCCTTGTGTCTCTTTGTGTCTATACACACGCGATCTGCCCACAGCCATTCACCGTCCACAGAACCTACTTGCTCCTTTTGCAATGAGCCTGCTGCAGGTTATTCAGGTTTCCATAATGCATGCACCTACAACACTGACAGAAATTTGAGGAGCAACTTGGTCTTACTGTAGGTGAACGGATTCACACCACCAGACTGAAAGAACGACTGCTTTCTGAGCTTCCACATCTGAGGGCACATTTACACGGAAGAGACACACTGCTGAGTTTTGAGAAGGACATTGGACCAGCTCTCATGATAGCCTGTCAAACTGACAGTGATGCCATGCACTTAATGCGAGCAGCACAAGTAGTGTGCAAAGAGATCCTTAATTCATCTTTCTCTTTTGACGGGTCATTCAAAGAAAACTGCCAGCAGAGGGCTGTGCCACCATCTCTCTTGGCCTTTATCAACATGGTACTTGATGGTACAAACATTGAGCATCAGTCCACCACAAAACCTGCCCTAACAATCTCCCAATTGATAGTCTTTAAAGAAGCCCTATGCAACAATTTTAGCAAAAATGACCTTAATTATGCAGGTTGAGAGTCATTCTGATGGTTCTACAGCACTTTTTGGGTCGTTTGGTGGGTGCTTCGTCTCCCCCTAGTGCTTCTCTGCGGAAAAACCGAATATGCAACTTTCTGGTCCCGAACCGAAAAAATCCAGATGTGACTCGGCGGAAGGCCTCGAAAATGTAGTCAGATTGTAGTTTCTAAGAAGACTGCAAAACAGACTCCGACTTGGCTTTGTTGCTGTTGAAATTGTAAGTAGCCTACCCTTGGGTGAACTTCGTTTTTGTAATGTGGTTTGATAGTCTCTTGAACAATGTGTTTGCTCGACCGTTTTATTGTGAGCCCTGTATGTGTTTAGCTTGGTTTCTTGATGTTTAGCTTGCTAGCTAGTGGGGGTTTAGCATAGCAGTCACTTGCTACTGAAGAAAATAAGTAAGATATGGTGCGTACCATAGCATTAATTCCTGCAGGCCTGTAGCAACAACTCTCTAAAGCAGGGTTTTTTTTAACCAGCAGTGGTATGGCAGGTGCTCTGTGAAAATGGTCTAAGGGGGTCACCTGTGGATAATTCTGTGCTGTGAAGAAATGAAATTAGCCACACATCTCATGAAATAACAACTAATAACTGAATAATACAGGGACAACAAAACAGAAATTAATTTGGGTACATAGGGTACATAAAAAATGAATATTTTGATGTTTTGTTTACCTTGACCTTTTCATAAATGCATTTTCTTGAACTCTGGTGGTTTCAATCAGATACAGAATGGGCACCCAAAGGTTAGTGGGAAATGACACATTAAGTGTTTTTCTACTGTGTTTGGTTCCAACGTGAGGCACTTTTGAATATTGTTGGCGGCCATCTTGGATTTGACCTCTCCCGGGCCTCAGAGGTCAAATTTGACTTCCCTCCCAATCTGAAAAGAAACCTTATGGTATAACCTAAGTATGTTCTAACTAAGTTTCATGTTTCCTTCAAAAAGTGCCGCAAAACAGCTTAACCGCTGTACTAATACGCCAATCACTGCTTTCTTCGCTAGTCGCGCTGAACTTCAAATGTGTTGAGAGAAATTGCACTGCTGCAAAGAGAATGTGACCGCACTTACAGGATATGATTCCGGTGAATGTTTTCCAGAAAGGCTTGAGATGTGTGTGCCTCCTGAGGGGAGCTGTGTATCTGGCCCATCCCTTCAGAAGTGAGGTTTGGAACTCTTTCTTAATTTTGAGGTATAACGACAGTAAGACTGCCTTTGTAACATTTTATTAATTTCAGAATAATGCTGTAATACCGTGAACTCTCCGTCATGAGCTTGACCTTGGTGTTATGCTCTGTAGGCTACACATTTATCATGACACTATTATTAATGTGATTTTTCATGTAGGCTACTATATGCTACTCATGTTGATAATGCAAGCATTAGGCATTTATGAGTAAGCATAACAATTCACTGTTTCTTGATATAAGGGACAAAACATGTCCCCTGTCTTTGAGTAGTTTTGTGCTAAAAAATTGTGAAATTAACTATTGAAAAATACCTTTTAAGGTTTAGTGTAAAGGACCTGTATACTTATGACGTCAATTTCATATATGTATTTTCATTGGAAGTTCTTAAAATACGGAAGCTTTACCTTGAAAAACATGCAATTTAAAAGCCTGTCCTCAGCAAGATGTCACAATGGGAAACTGCAAAGACAAGTGTTTAATAGTGCAACAAATGCATCAATATAACTATCAAATTAAAATATTGAACTTTACAACATTATTATGCATAAACTGCTAATCAAAGTTGTGTCCTCACTTCATGTCACCTTTGTCAAATTTTTATGTAAACCTGAATAAATCAGGCATAATTTATGGTCAGCAATAACCCTGGGTACCCCCTTTGCACCTCTTACTTAAGACGTTAGTGAGGGAGGAACCCTTGCAGTTTTAACACCGTTAAAGGTGCTCTAAGCAATGCCATGTGTTTTTTAGGCTAAAACATTTTATGTCACTTACAGCAAACATCACCTCACCATCCGCTCAGGTGAAGTGACTGAGCTGAGCTCAGTGAATCCAAAACAAAGGCGTCCAGGCTTGGCACAAATGGTGCATTCATGGCACTTCGGAATGACACCGCCCCCGTGGCTACTTTGTTTTTCCCACAGCAAGTGTTCATGTGCTTTGCCGTCGGAATGTGTGACAAACACGGATGCCACAACAAAGGTTAAAACATACACTCACTAATCCTAAATAAACAACTGTATTTGCTTAAAATATATAAGACGCTTGTGAAAGAAAGATATGCAGCTTTCAAGTGACAAAAACGGCAAATTCCCAAGTGTACATTAAAACTGTTGGACATGAAAGGACACACATGGACTACAAACGAACTACAACGTGAAGACAAAAGTCCCTAACTGGGCAACTCTGTTAGCAAAATCTAGCCCCAGTTTTCGACCTCTGACTCACACATTACGTGACGTGAATGATGCGGAATGATGTTTTCACTGGGAACAAGGTTTTTCAGAAGCCCATGAACGCTAGGTAAGACCAAGCCAGGATGAGCAGACGCGGATTCATCAAGCCAGGTGAAACCTATCCTGGATAAATGTGCGCTCACGGCTCCTTCAAATAGACCTCGCCACCGCTCACAGATTCACTGATTCACCATGGCAACTAGAGCGGCTTCATTGCTTCTTCTACGGTGTAAAGTAGGTAGCGATAGCCTTTTCACAACAGCAACAAACAGCAACGCCTCTAGGAAAATATTGCAACTAATGTCGCGACCACCATGCACGAGTATAAATGGTTACGGCGCTCCCGTGACGTCACATTGTCGCACGACAGATCGGGAATGGCGAGTATGTAAAAGACATAATTAAAAAGAAAGGCAACACTGCCACAGTGATAAAGCAAAGCAATCTTCCCTGATGACGACAGCGGTCGGCTGGTGAGGGACGAATATGTGTTAAATTAGTTAATATGCATGCTTTAAATTTAAGTTAAATATATGTCCTGCAGTGGCAGAGGAATTTGGATTTTTTTTCTCTGTGGCCCTAATATTGTCATTTTATATATAGCCTTTTGTGGTGATTGCCGACTGAGATAAGGGATGATATTAAATAGATCCTGGAACTTAGCCTAGTCTGGAGCAGGCTAGCTCCACAGAATAAATCTCCATGGTAACTTATATAGTTACATATCCTACTGCCCCCTATCCCTCTTTTGTGCAACTGGATCACGGATAAATTGAGCCAGGATAACCAAGATATCCCAGCTTAATCCCTTATCCTAGTTTTGTGCAATAGGCCCCTGGCCCATAAAAACATAACAAACTGTTCCAGAAAATCACAGATGAGATGCGCGATTAAGAGAGTTTCAATTGCACGGGAGGGACGGGGAGGAAGTAGCGAGCTAGCTTTCTGTTTTGTTTGAACGTCACGGTTAGTAACGGTTCGTACTTCTTCTCCTTGGCACTTTTGAGTAGGGCTGGGAAGGTAACCCATTAACGCAATACTTAACAGCGACATGTTGGTCTAGGATATACATTAACTATACATCTATACATTAACTTAACAGCGACATGTTGGTCTAGGATAGCTTTGTTAAGCCTACAACCTGACGCACCCATTAAAACGTGCGGTAGCCTACTGTTGTAACATTAGGATAAGCGTCATGAATGTAACAGTTCTAAAATCTTGATAGCCTTGTTGATAAACTGCTTTTTATTTATTTCATGTCAGAAGCATTTGGTCCAGTGGTCTTTGAAGTTGCTGCGGCTGTCTAAAGCTGTGATGGCCAATTAAACTTTATCCATCCATACTGTCCCAGCCCTACTTTTGAGTCTTGGAAAACACTTTTCTTGCATAACATCGGGATTTTGCAAACATTCTAGCCTGATGTCATCATACTCAATTCTAGTCAGAATATGAGTCTGATACCGCTCCATTGGTACATGTTTATGGGGCATGTTTCAACCGATACAGTGGGGAAAATGCCTCTGCACTCAATTGGATAGACCTAACCAATCAGAGCAACGAAACTGCCCGACCCATCCTTCTTCTCCACAAATGCCAGAAACATTGTTTTCTGGTTGCTTTTTAAAGTTATTGCGCTGTCAATATTTTGTACAACACCCAATAGAGAAATCTAAGACAAGGAAATACGTATGTTAGCATGTAGGTTTATTCTTTCTGCCTACCTGCACAGCGGAATAATAATTCTAAGAGATGAACAGACGTTCAGACGTTTGTATCTTCAGCCATCAACCTCATGGTATTGTTTATTGCAGAACTGTGCACAACATGTTGCTCTCCGTACTCGGTACATTTATACTTGCGTGTGGTGGTCGCGACACTAGTTGCAATATTCTCCTGAACAGAGGTGTCGCTGTTGTGAAAAGGCTATCGTTACCTACTTTACACTGTAGAAGAAGCATTGGCAGTAAAAACCAAAGATTGTTAAGGCGGAGCAAGATACTTCATCAGGAGCCACTTCCGGGAACCCGGATCGCACGAGGGGGGGGGGTCAAAATCCCCCTTTATGCAGAGCAGAGGCAGCGACTGCTCCATTGAAGTCTATGGGCATAGCTCAGAATTTTACCACATATGCTAAGGTCTTAGTTCTATAGAGTTAGGAATGTGAATTTCGGGCACGTTTTCATGATCCTCAAACCCTTGTGAACATTTCAGGTACATTTTTAACATTTTTGAGCATTCCAGTCTGGAGAAAATCGACTTTATATCAGGTGTGCGCCGGTTATTTATGCCGCTGCTGTTGGCGGTTTGCAACGTACGCTCATCAATACGTCATCGACACGCCTCTTTATGCAGACAGGATTCGATCCCCATTTCGCGCCCATAGACATGAACTACTACGAAGTATCTTGCTCCGCCTTAACAATCTTTGGTAAAAACTACCCTCTGTGATGATTAGGGTTGGGCACCGAAACACGGTTCTAATATGGCACCGGTGCCGACACAAACGGTAGTAACTGCATCGAATAACAACATGGATTTCGGTGCCTCATTTCGGTGCTTAAATAGCGTTTTTTTTTATTTTTTTTTTATACGAGGCATCACTGCATGCATAGCTGCCAACTCTCACGCATTGGCCGTGAGACACACGCATTTGATTAGTTTCACACACTCACACGCCACACTCCCGATTTCTCACGCTGAAGTGTCAACCCGGTCGGTCAGATGCCTGAAAAATTAGTTTAGCCTATCTATAGATTTACCTGTTGAGCCACGGTTATGCTTTCAGAGACGGTGAGAGGGTTCAAGAGCACTCCCTGTCTGTGGAATTTTCTAAATTTTCTCTCATTTGCGATGCTACTTCAGAAGCCATCCCAGGCGCATCCCCCCCGCATTTCCCCGGCTTCAGGTATGCTTTGAGTATTTATTGAGTATTTTTCACGCTGAAGTGTCAACCTGGTAGGTCAAATACCTGGCAGATGAGGTTCAACTAAACTAAACCTATACATATGATATCACACATCAGGTGAACGTGCGGAATCTAAGCGCTCCAATGATATTAGCGCCAAGTTGCTGTGATAAATGGTTCGCGAGAAAATTAACATTGAACCGACGTGCAATTTAGGCTAATCATATTTGCATTTTGCACACCCATTACTCTCAGTTTAATATTTCACTAACCCTTCACACAACACGTGGCAAACCCAATATCACAATAAACAGCAAACCGTACCGAATAAGAGGATATAAAGCATGCCTCTGTGCAATAAGTGGTTCCTGAGTAATCCGGGTTTGAAATTGCAACACATTTCTACATAGCCTCATTGGGGCGAAATTATAATGTATTCTAATGTAAATTTGTCAGTAGGCCTACATACATTTTTGTAAATTGCTCAGCCATAGATTATCATGGTTCTTATATTGTCAGGTTCCAGCTAATCCCAGATAAATGAATATATTTATATTGGCATGCTTCCTAGTGACATTAATGCAAAAATATGAAGAAAATCAAATAATGAGACACAAATATTGATATAAAGCCTGACATAAGCCATATGCAAACATTCACATCATGCAGATATGGGTACATCCTGAAAAAGGAATAGCATGTAGGCTATAGGCTATGGCCATTACAATGACCAATATATTATCTTAAATAAACTAGCTGAATAACACAGGTGACCACTTCTGCATAATTTCATGGAGTGCTGAAATGTACACACATTTTTGAACATTTCTGAACTGTGAAATGTAGCATATGTTTTTGTGATTGTGAACTTATTGCAATATCACCATAACTATTCCACCTGTGTGTGCATGGTTATAATTCTGAAGTGCAAAATAGCTTAGGCTACAGCACAAATATTTCCATAAAAATAAGCAAGTCTGACCTCTGAATTTATTTTGAAAGTGCACCTGATTGATGCATTTAAAAGTTAAAATATACAAACATTTCTTAAATTCTTACAAAACACCCACCCATTTTTTAAAATTGTTAGTTTGGACCCCCCCCCCCCCCACGTTTGCCGTGCAAAATACCAGTGCTGTTTTCAGCATCTGTTTAGTGCTTCATTGTCAGTTTCATTGGATTCTCCCATTTGCGCGTAAATCGCTCATGTGACAAGCGCCAAATCCCCCGCAGTGTTGAAGAGATCAGTCATCCCCCTCACTTTTGATAAGGTAAAAAGCCTTATAGGTATGCCAAATAAATAATAACCTATAGGTTTACGCTAGGCTATGTAAAACTCCCCATTAACAGCATCACGTCACTAACCAAAGCGACTGCACAATCTCGTATTCACTCTATCTATTCACTATATCTGAAGCCAGTTTGTCTACTTAGATACTGTAAGTGTAAATCCTCAAATTATGGCCGGAGTCTTAAAACAAAGTACAGGCCTTTAGGGGCAGGATTGTATTCGAGACAGCCCTTTATTTCTTATGCGAGTTTTATTTTGAGACATGCGTTTCTTGGAGTGGCATACTGGTAGGCCTTCAAAAGCATGACATTTTCGGTTTAGTTTGATATTTAATTAACTTTTGGACTGTTTGATTATATTGTTAAATGTTGGGACTGATGGGCACTTAAATCTGCGGAGGTATTTGATGATCACTATTACGTATGTAGTTGAAAGAGTGTTGGGATTTCAAACAAACCTTTCATGCGTTCATTGAAGGTCCGCGGTGCTATAATGGAAACCTTATTGCGTAGCCAAGTAGCCTATATATTGAGTTATTTTTAAATTATGCATGATTTACTTTTTATTAATTTTGTCGGCTGGCTTTATTTTGTTATTTTGTATCTAAATCACCTGTTAAAATGTACCAGAATTCAGGAAATTGCATCTAGTCCAAAAAAAAATATCCCACCCACTTTCAGAATGCCTCCGACGCCCATGGTCCTACTAGTAGGCTAGATCCCTTAGATACCAATGTTAATTTAACTCTGGGACCCTGGTCCCAGGGATGGATTACTGCACGGGTCTTCCGGGCCCAGACCCAGGGGCCCAAGGTGTCAGGGGGCCCTGAAGCCCAAGCCTTTGCATGGAATCATTGCCTCAATATCAACACATCAGGATGTAGGCTATGAATCTGATTGAATTTAGTATTGGCTATCCCCAAAATGCACCAGAATACAGGAAATCACGTCAAACAAATTAAAAAATACATGTGGGCCCAGGGGCCCGAAAGTTCATAATCCGTCCATGCCTGGTCCCTACACCTGAGAACCACTGATGTATGTTTTTTTTACTGTATGGTATAATGCTGAATGAGCCAAACAAAAATTTCCGCAGCAAAATTTGGGTTGGCCCCACCAAATCTCACTCCAAGGTTTTTTGAAAAGTTGGCAGCCCTGACTGCATGTCATGCGCCATCTCTAACGTCTTGCTCTGATAGCAACACATCCAGATACAGTTAGCTAACATATGATAAACACTGGATGTATAAACCAGAGGGGTGCACCACTAGGCGAGTGGACAGTGTTTCACAGCTTGGTGAGCCCAAATAGCTTACTTTAAAGCGATATCGCGAGCTCCTGTGAAAATCTAGCAGTGGGCCTAACTACACACAAGCAAAAGGCTATGAAACAACATCAACAGTAGGCTAGCCTATATTACACAATATCCTTGCTAATGCACTAACTGACATTTATTTGAAATGTTATCAGCAAAGTTGTAAGGTGAAAACTTTATTTCACTGTGTGTTAAACCACATAATGGCATGATATTAATCTTTCATGTGCATGAGGCCCATATAGCATCACAATGAATATGAAGATCATGTTAAAAGTTAGCTGGCAAAAAAAAAAAATATGTAGGTTACATACCTGATGTCACTAAGCTGTCAAAGAGGCTACGAAACCATCTCCGTAAGTTATCGCTAATTAAACTCAGCTGACTGGTGTTAGTGCATAGCCATAGTTGCTACTAGGCTAGCGCTGGGAATCTAAACACTTCAACACCGACATGTAGCCTAACATTTTCAAAACTACTGCGTGTTATGGGTTAAGACATGACATTTCTTGAAGCATTTGGGAACACACTGAATTAACTGGAAAATAGAGTCCCTGTTAGATTAGCTTGCTTGCAAATTGCAGTTTTATGGCAAGCGGTTTTAACATACATTATGGCAAACCGCCTACACTGGGTAAACTTGAAAGCAGAGCTCACCATCGTGTGTGCATGCATGGCAAGCTGTTTTAACATTTACATGTATTATTCGTAGGAGCAATGAGATTGATAGTAAATTGAATATAACAGTTCAATTTCATGTTCAAATTTGTCTCATCAATAAAAAAAAAGCAATTCATGCTTTAGACCATTTTAATTTAAAACATTTTAAAAACAAAGTACCGGTTCAGGCACCGTTTCGACACCGGCACCGTTTTAAAAGTATCGATTTAGCACCGGTATCGGATAAAACCCAAACGATACCCAACCCTAGTGATGATACTTCAGACTTTGGTTGCTGCTATTCACAACTACCATCATTACCATCTAGTTTCCAAGGTGTGTGCAGCTACAGTAGATAGATAGATACTTCATTCATCCCGAGGGAAACTTTAGCTAGCTGGCTGGCGCTGAGAGATGAGTTTGTGTAATTTCCTAAAGTGGAAAGAGTATCCTTTGGTTGAAAATAAATATCTTCGTTACCTTTTGCTGGATTATTGGCATGTCCCTGGGTCCTAGTTCTTTCATCTTAATTCCCTGTGTTACAACTCTCTCTGGTAGCTTCATTAACTTATCCAGCAAACTATTAAAAATTCACAAACTCTCGCTGGTAACTTAGCCAGGTTAATTTCCCTCTCTTCTCAAACTGACTATTCAAATATCATGTTTATTTAAGATGTGGCCTATGAAATGCCTGAATGTGGTTGATGCCTGTAAAGGCACGCATGCTCCCTGATCAAGCTAATCCTGCTTGTCGCGCGCATCTGAAAAAAAATCCCCTGTGCACGACCTGCCTGCGCAAGGCTGAAATTTCTCGTGCAACAGAGGAAATGACACACTTTTGACGTCACATTGTTGCGCTACCAGTTGGGAGTGGCGAGGGCCATTAGGCGCATCTTCAGAGCAGTCTAACTTTTGGTCACATGGTGTTTCTCTAATTCTAAACTCCTGCATGTCGAAGCGTTCCAGTATTTTTTCAACATACCTCTTCTGTGACTCCTTTAGACAGCCGTCAGACTGGCTGAAGTCCATACCCAGAAAATACTTCAACCTACCTAGGTGTAGGTCCTTCATCTTAACCCTCTACTGCATGAATTATTACCTATACATGTACATCAAAAATGTTTTATTGTACTTTTATTACTTAAAGTGGCTTAAATATGGGAAGAGTAAAAAAAAAAAGATTTGTTTTAAAGGGGGGTTGTTGGTAAGTGGTTGCCATATGGCAACAACGCGCAGTCGTGGAAAGTCCTGTGAAATCACATTTTTCCTAAAAAACATATTTTTTCCCTTAAAAATGTTAATTGCACTCATTGAAATTAATAACAAAATGCACTGATAAAATAATGTAAATCCAACTTCATTGTGAGCTGTATGGTAATAATAACACAGAAATAAGCTAAATAACATGTGAAATCCACTGGTAAATGGCACACAAGGACATCGGTTTCTTGATCAAAACCAAAGATTATATTGAATTAGCCACATTTGCAAATATCTAATTAATGTCTGTTCAAGGTCATTTTCTGTTTAATGAAATGAAATCAAAAGATATACATTTTAAAAGGAGCACACAATCAGCTGTTTGTATGTATAGTATACTTTTTTGATCCCGTGAGGGAAATTTGGTCTCTGCATTTAACCCAATCAGTGAATTAATGAAACACAAACAGCACACAGTGAACACACAGTGAGGTGAAGCACACACTAATCCCGGCGCAGTGAGCTGCCTGCTACAACGGCGGCGCTCAGGGAGCAGTGAGGGGTTAGGTGTCTTGCTCAAGGGCACTTCAGCCGCGGCCCACTGGTCGGGGCTCGAACCGGCAACTCTCCGGTTACAAGTCCAGAGTGCTAACCAGTGGGCCACGGCTGCCCTTCAAGGTTTGTCAACACCGTCAGTTGTAGTCAACACAGTCATTTGTTTGTCAACACCTTAAGATGACGTTTTTTGTCTTTTTTTTACAAATATCTGTTACTTTCTCTGGAATTTATAAATATAATAAAACATACTTTGAACTACACACAATGATGTTTTTTTTTTTTGCATAAGAACACTGATTATATATGCTTAATATTAAAAATGAATATACAAAGTGGATGTGTTTCAAAATGTTTTTTTTTTTTCAAAATAGTGTAAAATCATAACAAAATTGTTAAATGAATTGTTTAATGAATTTTACTACATAACTCTTCTAGAAAACAACACTATTAAACACTTAAAGGGACCATATGTAAGAAATGTATTTCAATTAATCATAAAATGGCCCTGATATGTCACTAGACATTAAGAAATCATTTCAAATACTTATATCACTGACAAAAGTAGTCTGGCCAGGATATTGTCATTTAAAAAGTGAAGTTGCAGTCTTTATGAATTGATCAAATGAACATAAAATACAAATTAAATTATGAAGTGAATAAATGTCCATTTTCATAAAAAGTCTTTTAATATAAAACCTGTTCCCTTTTATGTTTTGTAGCCAAGACCTATCTATACACATAGCAATTTTTAATTGATTTAATTTAATTGAATGATTTAAAAAAATATTGTGTATATGTACCTTATCTCAAGAATCAGTGAATTACAATTAATAATGATAAGTAATGACATCATTAGAAGTAGGGTAATCTGCTATGAATACTTGTGTATGGCATACACCATGAGATGGACATGACAGCCTTATGAAGAGGGTTCAAATGTTATACCATTTGTGGACATACTGTTACTATCACTGTATTAATAATAATCACTGCACTGAATGGTATGAATAATCAAACAAAAATATAAATGCAAAGGATTCTAAAGGCTTCTTTTATAGCTTTTATGTCAGATGCTTTTATCCAATCCGTAGTCTGAGTCAGTGCAAAGAGATCATGTAGGGTAGGCCTAAAGTAGTGTGCAGTAAATTTGAGTTAGGCAGATTACAATGTTGGAAGTTGGAAAATCTGCCCTCTGCACTGCAGCGTTTTAAATTCATCAATGACTACTGGTTGTCCAGGAGGCTGAGCTACTGTGTCTATATACTGTACAGTCAAGACCTACACACACAGCCGGCGGTGCGACTGTGATTTATGGCAGGCTGTTGGCAAAATTAAATAGAATCTTTTGAAGTGAATGTGGCAACGCATACGGCAAGTGGAACGATGGCCATCGCATTGCTCTAATCGGCCCCTTTTATTTTTCAGGGTGATTTTGATACGTCATAGGCCTAATTGAAAACAGCTGTCTGGTCGGTGTATCTCCACTAAATTGATGGTGATCGCGTCGCCAGTAGTGTGTGTAGTACAGCAATTAACAGAATTCCACCGTTGCATTTGACTGTCGCATCGCTGGCCGTGTGTGAAATATATGAAAAAGGTGGATCTTTCTGTGTTGCTCTCTCTCTCTCTCTTTCTCTTTCTTTCCCTACTCCCTCTCTTGTTTCCTCTGCTCTCCTCTTTCCCTCCTTCCTTCTCTATGCCTTCTCTATGCCCCCATCTCCACCCCTCTGCTTCAAGGCCACTTCTGCCTTATAGTTTGCACTCTGATTCTCTGGCCCTGTGGCAGTAGGTAAAGGAGGGCACTATTTTTCCTGGCCTCTGTGAGCTAGTTTGATGTAGCTGCTCCCAAAGTAATAATAATGATTATTTTGGTCAAAATTGTAATCACGATGATCGATTAACGAAAAACCTTGTGCATTTCATTGCAGTCATTACAAACAGCAGTTACACAATACAATATGTAATTGGTAGCCTACTAATGAATTATCACCTCAAAAATACACACAATAGATAATATTCCTAGGGAAATATGAATAATACATACTCAAAATATGTACGCTTCTCATAGGCCTGACTTCTACTTAGCTGCATTACATTGCAATTACATACTGTGGTGTGTGGCATATTCAGGCATGTTGGATTAAATTCAGTAACATGTTCGCTGATTATTTGATAAAAATGCCCTTTTGTCATGTTTGTAGGCTTGCCTTCATCACTGCTTGTATCTGCACTAGTTGGCTCTCTGTCGCAGCATATTAGCAGCTTTTTTCTTTCTCCTTCCCTACATGTTTTCACTAGTTATCTTTTCTTGGCTCTCTGCTTCAGCTGCCACAGCAGCGCTGGTTGAAACCACTGGTTGATAGCTGGATAGCTAATATATACGTAAATCACGGTGGTCGGAATGTTTAGTTTCCCACGTGTTTTCAAAGTTTGCAACTTTAGTTAACCTTGTGCACTGACAAGCTGTAACGTACTGATTTCAAAAACCAGACGGGTTCTAATGTTAGATTAGCCATCTTGCCATAAGTTCTCAGAGTAATTTGGTCACCTCAACTGACAGTGATATAATAACAAACTTAGCAGTTACAATTTCGGCGTGGTTCATAATGCTACCGACTGCACAAGCACACACATTACACACACAACCCAAACTGCTTGAGTGGCCTGTGCACAGAGGGGAATAGTGTGTCGAGCGCGTGGCTTAAAGAATCCCATATCCACTCATTTGAGGTGTAGCACCACCTAGTTAAAAATGAAAAGGCGTTGTAATCGCAGGTTTGGCTGACAGGATCAAAACTGCACAGAATTGAGCTGAACTACTTCTATGGCCACTGATAAGGACAACAAGGGGGTGACCATCAAGGCTATGGTCTATGCAGATCACCAGCCCCTCACACTCTCCACCACCGATGTATGTGCGGCACTGAGCAGGACTAATGCATGTAAGGCTGCTGGTCCTGATGGTATCCCCGAAAGCGTACTCAGTGGTTTAGACTGACACATTTAATCTGTCACTAGCCCAGGCAGCTGTCCCCGCGTGCTTTAAAACCACCTCCATCGTGCCAAAACACTCCATCTGCAACAAGCCTTAATGCCTTCTGTCCAGTTGCACTGACTCCCATCATTATGAAGTGCTTTGAGAGGCTGGTCCTGGCCCATCTCAATACCTGCTTACCAACCTCACTGGACCCCTTCCAATTTGCCTATTGTCAGAACAGAAGCACAGAGGATGCCATCTCTACGGCACTTCACTCTGCCCTGTCCCACCTTGACAATAGCAACACCTATGTGAGAATGCTGTTCATTGACTTTAGTTCAGCATTCAACACCATCATCCCCTCCAAACTGATCTCCAAACTAAATGAACTGGGCATCAATACCTCCCTCTGATTCTGGACTTCCTAACCAACAGACCTCAGTCTGTTAGGTTAGATAATCACACCGCCTCAACCATCACCCTGAACACTGGCGTACCACAGGGATGTGTGCTGAGCCCTCTCCTTTACTCCCTCTTTACCTACGACTGCACACCTGTGCATGGTTCAAACACCATAGTCAAGTTTGCAGACGACACTACGGTGATTGGTCTCATCAGCAACAACGATGAGACGGCCTACAGGGAGGAGGTCCAGCACCTAACATTGTGGTGCACTGACAACAACCTGGCTCTCAACACCAAGAAGACCAAAGAGCTCATTGTGGACGTCTAAAGCTAGCACAAACACACCCATTCTTATCAACAGGACTGAAGTGGAGCGTGTCACCAGCTTCTGGGTGTCCACATCTCTGAGGACCTCTCTTGGACAACACCTCTACCCTGATCTAGAAGGCTCACCAGCGTCTCTTCTTTCTGGGTAGACTAAAGAAGGTCCACCTGTCTCCTCAGATTCTGGTGAACTTCATTGCAATTACATTGCAATTACATACTTACATCTATATTATTCTTACTACTATTGTAATGTTACTGCTACTACATTGCACATATCGTACACATTGTTCATACATTGTTCATATTGCATAGCCATATTTATCCTGCTCTTAAGGTAACTGCTAATACACTGCACATATTTATATTAAATTTATATTACTCTAAACCAGTGTTGTTCAACCTTTTTTGTGCCACGGCTAGGGATGTAACGGTATGAAAATTTAACCTCACGGTTATAGTGACCGAAATTATCACGGTTTTCGGTATTATCACAGTATTTCTAAAAGTGTGTTCAATATGTTCAGAAAGCACTGATAGGCCTACACAAGCTGAAATAGTTTCAAAAAGTGTCCCGTTCACTTTTTTCTTCATGTTTAATTGGCTATGTGCTTATAGCTTTACTTACCCTACCATAACTTGGAGTTTGCTATTGCTGTTATTTGGATGCAATGAGTGAGACCAAAGTAAGCGTTCAAAATAAAACTTTAGGCTACTGTATTCTCCTCATAACGTGAGTGGAATGGATTTAATGTTGACGCGAACATAAAAAGACGCAGAGTGGCTACATGATACAGTGCACGTTTTGCAGTGAAAAAGTTAAATCAGGTATAGCCTATAATCCGAATCGTAGCTAAAACCATCAATTAGACAACAGAATCAGTAGGGTACCAGTTTTGTTCCATTGTACCAGGCCTACTGTATGTCAAAAGCAGGCTTGGATGAAGCTGGGAAGGATTAAACACACGGTTTCCACACCGCGGTAATCAAGAGTGATAATCATGATATTTGAAATGAAAACGATAATTATTATCGCCAACATTTTTATCGCGGTTTACCATTATACCGGTAATCGTTACATCCCTAGCCACGGCACACTTTTGACACTTAAAATGTCCCACGGCACACTAACATCCTGTGTGAAGAAAAAATAAACATATCATAGCCTAAAATTTCAAATAATACACAGATATGGCCTTATTATGGCTTCTATGCAAGACCTGCTCAATAAAACAAGCACCCTCTGTTTCATTTGTAGGTGACTATATCTAATTTAATTGATGCGGCCCCCGTTGTACAATGCCTGCATACCACAAATAGTGCAATCATGCAATCAATGAGAGCATGTGGTTATAAATTCTTTGATGCAACAGTTGCTTTTCTGGACCAGTGGACATTTGGGTAATTTTCTGAGGCACACCTGATGATCTCTCACGGCACACTAGTGTGCCCCGGCACAGTGGTTGAAAAACACTGCTCTAAACCACCTTCTGTAAATCAACTGTATACTACTGTCTACACTGCACTATAATTCTTGACCTGTCTATGCACCACTCTCTATACTTTGTATATCACATTGCACTTTTCTGCTTTTTTTGCACTTCTGGTTAGACGCAAACTACATTTCGTTGTCTTTGTACTTGTACTCTGCACAATGACAATAAAGTTGAATCTAATCTAAAAAAAAAAACTGATCAGCGGTCATATTTTGTACCGCTTTGCAGTACATCTAGTTTAACCAGGGTATTAGGTACCGGGTAGTATGCTGTGTCATATCTGTGGTAAAGAAAAAGTATACAAAAGGACTGTAGTATGTGCAGTGGGTGCATTACAACCAGCGTCTGAAGCACAGTGGAGCGGACCTAACAGTGAACTAGATCATTCAGACCCATGCAGACATGAAGTGTTGCATTTATATTTTTGTTCATTTTTGTACATTTAGTCATGAAACCCTGAATGGGATTTATGATGCATCATTATGCATGATGCAATATCATGACATATTTGTTTTCGTAAAAATAATTGTATTTGATATGTAAAGTAAGATCTGATGTTGACCTTTCCAGCTATCTGAGTGCCTTGCTGACAAGCGGTGATGCTTCCCAGATAAATGAAATTCGTAAAATTGTCCCTAAGAAGAATGACATTATAACAGTAAGCAATCGTCTCCATATCTTACTATAATTATTCTGTCTCAATGGTCCCTAAGAAAAATAACATTACAGTAAGCCATCATTTTCACCACTTATTGTGACTATTCTGTCGAGGGGTCGACAAATATGGTGATTTTCAGGACCAGTACCATAATGAAAGATATAGATTATCAATATTTAAGCTGATATATAAATTCAACATGGTCTGGTGTTTAAATAAAGATAGGATAAAAATATCTGCCAAAAAATAACTTATTAGCCAATTGTGATATATGGTGATAAGAGCAGAGCCTTTTTGTCCTTTTCCAAATGAGACATGGCTGGGACAAAATATTGAATTATCATGCTTGTGATGTGTTGTGTCTATGTACTCTAAACAGGAAAAAAGGGTTAATTTGACCTACGTCACTACTTTGTGACTTCTCATGGTGGTGTGCATCAAATAAGTGAGGGTGAAATTGCACTGAAGAAACTGATAGGGAGACATGGCATACAGTGCAAAACCTATGCACTTTCTTGTGTAATGAACATATAATTACTGCTTTTGCCTATTTAGGAGTACATACGTAGATATTATGATGAATTATATAATTGAATGTGCGTTATTAACATGTCATGTCTTTTCTCCCAGGCATCGGATGTCATGCTGTACACCCCAGATATAAATGTTATTATAAAAGAAGTAAGTAGTGCTTTTTTCCATTATTACTATACAGGGGTGCGTTTTCCCAAAAACGTAGCAACTATGGTTTTGGGAAACACGCCCCAGTACTGTTATACAAGCATATTCCTTCTTCTCCGGGAAGTAAGTGTAAGAACTTAACATTTTGCATGAAAATGTAGTTTTATCTTGACATCAGTTTTCAAAAGATAAATTTTGTCTCATAGGCCTATTTTTCTTACACATTTTTAATGTTTATGGCCTCTCAATTGATAGAAATATAGCTAAGAAGTCCTAGTAATGGATTTGAGATTGGTGGCTGATGTTGGAAGGGCACCTCAATTTACACAGTGTCTTGTGACTACTGGTGTTGTGTGAGTACTACTGGTGCAGTGTGAGTACATTGTTGACTTGATTGACTTAATGATTCACTTTCAAGATGAATTTGAGGAAGCATTTAAAAAGAGAAAGAGAAAGTATGTGGAACTGGTTGTGGAAGTGTTGCGATAGTGTCATGGAGACCTTACTTTGCAATTTACTTCTCTATAGCAAAGACTGCCAGTCAAATGTACAAAAGCACATTGAGGCAAGATGTGTATGGTTTTTGTTTGTTGTCTGTGGTCTGTTTGTCTGTTTTCTTTCTGTCTATCTGATCCGGGGATATATTATAGGATGTTTCTCAGTGATGATATGGAGGCACAGCATTTCTGAATTTGTTCTTTATCTTTGTTCTAAGACTACAGGGGAAGCTCAGCCTCCTCTAAAATATCATGTATTACATTAGCCTACTCTTCCAAATAGAACATGCTAAAAATGTGTTTAACTTCATGGCTAGTTTTTCAGCAACTGGTACAAAATATGAGCGGTACAAAATATGACTGCCGCCCAGTCCTGCACATTCTCTCCGCAAACATAAATCACACATGTCAATTTGTCTCCATCTCCTACTCCATCCCCTATTCTTGCAACTTTCGTGTATGTAAAAGAGTGTGTGCATGTGTGCATTTGCTTCTCTGTGCGTTTTCGCTTGTGAGTCTGTGTGATGGTTGTGTGTGTGTGTGCGTGTGTCTGCTTGCCTGCAAGTGTGTGTGTGTTTTGTGTGTCTGTGCGCTTGTGTGTGTGTGTGTGTGTTTGTTCGCTTGTGAGTGGGTGTGTGGGGTTAATAGTGTGTGTGTGTGTTTATGTGTGTGTGTGTGCGTGTTCCTGCTTGCCCGCATGTGTGTGTTTTTATGTGTGTGTGTGTGTTTGCATGTGTGTGTGCGTGTGTTTTTATGTGTGTGTGTGTGTATGTGTGCGTGTAAGTCTGTGCGTGTGTGTGTGTGTATGTGAGTGCGCGTGTACGTATGCTTGCATGTCTATTGTGTGCATGTGTGTGCGTGTGTCTTTATGTGTGTGTGTGTGTTTATGCGTGTGTTTGTTTATGTATGTATTTGCATGCGTGCGTGTGTGAGTGTGTGCATTCCCCCTGTGTCTGTGTGTGTGTGTACTTGTGTGTGTGTCTGTGTGCATTTATATGTGTGTGTGTGTGTATGTGTGTGTGTGTGCCTGCATGTTTGAAACTGAAACTGTTGATGTAGAGGATGAGAACAGTCAGAGACAGTCACAAGATGGAGTTTGCTTTCTTAAGCAGATGTTTGTTGTAGAGATCCTGTAAAGTTTCTTGTCCAAACCCAATAATTTTGCTACTAACACTAACAAACTTGTTCAGTAGATTCCTCTCTTTTACCTTCAAGGATTGAAACCAACAAATAAAGGAGAATGTAATAACAGACTCAATAAAGGAATGATAAAACATAGTCATCAGGGTAGAGTCAACCTGAAATTTAGTGAGTTTCGAAGACAAAAAAGACGCTGCTGGCTTTTCTTATAGATCGAGTCAGTGTTTATCTCAAATGTCAGCTTGTTGTCAAGAAAAGTGCCTAAGTACTTATAAGACTCTACAGATTCGACTGTCTGACCATCAATCATTATGATATCAGTAGAAGGCTGAACACTTCTGATGAGCCAGACCCACATTAAAATGTAGAGTCTGGGCACTTACCGTTCGCAGTGCTCAGTCCGAGGGGCGGGATAGCCACTACTAGCTGAGCTAGTTGGCTAGTTTAAACGTTTGCCAACTTAATAAAAGCTTAACTCGTGTCACACTGTTCGCCAGCAGCAACATCCATCTTATTTGTTTTCAAGTAGCAGGGAATTCAAGCCAAACCGTTGCAATCGCTGCCATCAATCATTATGTTAAGCCCAGCTAATGACTCTATACACTATTTCATTGGCCTGATTAAGTTTAGATTTCTGGAGCTCACAAGCCAACTAGGGGCGCGTCTAGATTTCTAGGCTAATGCACATGTCCTTTGTCTTTAAACGTTTAAGGATAAAAAAGATTCCTGACACCATTTTAAAAAAATAATCAACCACAGGACCATGCAATGTTTCAGAGCTATTTAACAGGCTCACTATAACTGTGTCATCCGCACACTTCAATATATGACGGTTTTCAAAATTGCTATGGTCATTTGTGTACAATATATACAGCAAGGGAGAGAACACACCCTTGAGGTGAGCCAGTAGATGTTACAGATAGATCAGAAAATTGGCCATTTACTCTGACTCTTTGTGTCCTAAATGTAAGAAAATCCAAAATCCAGCCAGCAATACTACCTTCCAGACCAAAGTTATCCCTTAGTCTCTGGATTAGTAGGTGTGGCTGAATAGTATTGAAGGCGGATGAGAAGTCAACAAACATCAATCTAACATGGTTTTTTGGACGTTTCAGTGAATATAATCAAAAAAATCTTGCCAACTGCAGCTTAAACATGTTATGCTTTGGATTAAGTTGTCTGTCAGTCCAAAAATAAATCAAATTAAAAATCAAATCAGCACCATCATTTGCTGCTTTGGTGATGTCAATCTTCCTCAGAGTGGATCTCACCTGAAGATGAGAATGAGTGCAGGCTCATTCCTGGAGTAAAAACTCCTTCCTGTCCCCTGGAGCAATATGTCATATTAATGTCCATAGTTCACCAGTCATTATTACAACACAACATAACAACATATTGCATGTATATAGTGCTTTTCAAGGCACCCAAAGCGCTTTACAGTGAAGGGAGAACCTCACTGTAAATGCACGGCAGCCATTATGCTCCAGAACGCAACTGCATAATGCGTATTACAGTAGATACACACTCCTGAACCTTTCTTCTTACTGGAGTCACCAGTGCTGTCTGCTTGGTACACAGAGCAGCATGCTAGCATGACGGCAACACCTGGGATGGTGCCCTCCAGACAAGTCTTTGTGATTACCCATGCAGTAATCCTCAATCGTAATTTGTCTATCTGAGATTGGGATTGATTTAGGCCTACTAGTAAAAGTAAAATTATCATAGAAATACTCAACGTTTGGAGGTATAACTTTGCAGACCTTCCTTTGATATGTAGATGCACACAGTATCAGAGAATTGAGCGTCAGCATCAGTTCTGGCAGGCCAAGTAGTCAAGGTGCTGCTTATCAACTGTCAACTCTCTTCGCACTCAGGACATCAGGCCCACAGAGCGGTCGAGCAGGAAGGTTTTCCAAAATTGGCTAATTTCACATGGAAAGACCCAAAGGTATTACATGAAGATGCCATACTTAAAGCCACTGGCAAATGGCCCTAAACAGCTGGCTGGCATTTAGCCATGGTTGTTGTGGGGAAGTCTCTCAGTAATGCTTGTTGTGGGTGTTGTGTGGGCATGAAGTAAACAATGCATTCTCAGACCAGGGGCCTATAGACCGGTTTCAGGTCACTAACAACTGTCGTTAAGGACGAACTCGGAGGACAAGCAAACCCAGAGCCGTATAGCAATACATTGAGAGAAAGACGCAAGGAGGTTGAAAATTGTTAACTTTTGGCAGAGAAAAGCAGACGGAAATTCCCCTGTGTGGTACAGGAGACATTTCATTTTTTGTGATGTGTCCATTCAAAGCTAAAAACAATTAAAATGCCAATAAAGTAGGCAGGCCTAGGTGCTATGACATTTGGATACGAAGCATGCATTATGAAGCTACGAAGTTATGCCACAAATGTTATCTTCATGCTCAAGAGGAAAAACTCAAGTCGTGTAGGCTAAATAACATAGGGTAGTGACGTTAACAACGTGTTTTTTTATCATAATCCTCAGCATATCATTTTAATGAGAGACTTATGATCCATGAGAACGGAGGCTACATTACACCCCATTTGAGTTGTTTGTTTTAGAAAAGAAGACATGGGCTTGCAAGTAACGTTATTGCATAAGCCTACTATAAGGTAGCCTAGCTTATAGCTAATCCGTCATAGGCTCCTGTCCTGTCAGTTAACATCCAGCACAATGCATTTTGTGCATTGTAACGTTATTTCAGTCAATCGTTCAATGTGTGGCCAGCATAGGCTACTTTATCGAAGTAATTATCCTCTGACCTCGGGGAAATGATTGTCCATCCCTGTCATTATGTACCCTTTGAGTAGGTAATGTTCTCACTAAATCTAAACTAATTGTTTCTGCAGTCGAAGCCCTAACGTTAACATTAGCTTAAAGGGGTGGTTCAGGATTTTGGACATAAGACCTCATTTCCAAGTAAGCAAGTGTGATATTTATCAGTGGAGACCGTTTTCAACACGTTTCATCCAGTCCTTGTAATTGCAGAGTTCGCAGGTGCTAGGCTAGCGCAAGTCAACGGTATGTGCTAGCCTGCCACTAAAGACAGTCTTACCCACTCCAAAGTACACCCGAGGCAAATTCTAGACAATCGATGTAAATGTCTGTGTTGATAGAATAGTGTAAGAAATACAACTACCCTCGCATCGCGTTGCAATAGTTATACTTTGGTCCCTGAAGTTGGTAGTAGTCATTTTGCATCTCAGCAGCGGACTGATATTACCAAGGCTACTACTAAGTATCCCCATTGGAGTGCGCTTTACTGTTTACTTTTCGGCGCAGTACTACTAACCGGAGCAAGTATAATTCCGTTGTGGTAAGAAACTAGTCCCTCAAAATGTAATGCGATCGTTGAAATGCAAGGATAGAATAACGTTAGAAATAACAGTATCAATACAGACATTTACATCGATAGTCTGGCGTTATAATTTTTTTGCCTCGGGTGTACTGTGGAGTGGGTAAGACTGTTTTTAGTGGCAGGCTAGCACATACCGTTGACTTGCGCTAGCCTAGCACCTGCGAACTCTGCAATTAGAAGGACTGGATGAAACGTGTTGAAAACGGTCTCCACTGATAAATATCACACTTGCTTACTTGGAAATGAGGTCTTATGTCCAAAATCCTGAACCACCCCTTTAAGCCTAACCTAACTTTACAGTGACTGGCCACATGTTTAGTCTACCTTCCGTAAAATCCGTTGCTTTTTCATAGGTAAATCCCCTACACATCTAGATGAAAACAATCCAGACTCGGCTACACCGAAATATTTCGGCAATATGTTTTTATTCTTCATCTTATATCAAGTTCAGCCAGCATGTTTTCTATGCGCTGTCAGTGTAAACGACTAGTGCTTGTCCTCCGAGTTCGTTCTTGACTACGGTTGTTAGGGACCTGAAACCGGTCTATTGCACAAAACTAGGATAAGGGATTAAGTCGGGATATCTTGGTTATCCTGGCTCAATTTATCCGTGATCCAGTTGCACAAAAGCGGGATAGGGGGCAGCAGGATATGTTATGGTATAAGTTACCATGGCGATTTATTCTGTGGAGCTAGCCTGCTCCAGACCAGGCTAAGTTCCAGGATCTATTTAATCTCATCCCTTATCTCAGTCAGCAGTCACCACAAACAGAAACCAATAATTATTCCACTGCCCACTACACATTGTTATCACATATACCTAGACCCATTGTCATTATTTAAACGTTTGTGATCATTAATTAACTTTTACATACTAGCCATTCCCGACCTGTCATGCGACAATGTGACATCACGGGAGTGCCTAACCATTTCGCACGTGGTGGTCGCGGAACTTGTTGCAATATTCTCCTAAACAGAGGTGTTGCTGTTTGTTGCTGTTGTGAAAAGGCTATCGCTACCTACTTCACACCGCAGAAGAAGCAATGAAGCCGCTAGTTGCCATGGTGAATCAGTGAATCTGTGATCGGTGGCGGGGTCTATTTGAGGGAGCCGTGAGCGTGCACTTATCCAGGATAGGTTTCACCTGGCTTGATGAATCCATGTCTGCTCATCCTGGCTTGGTCTTTGTGCAACCAATTAAGCCTGTACGCTCTTATTTTGGATTCATTGAGCGCAGCTCAGTAACTTATCCCGGATGTCTTAATTCTGCTTTTGTGCAACGGACCCCAGTTCTCTTTTGAGATGTGTCTTAAACCATCATGAGTGTAGAAAGGGGTGGCTCTGGGATGCCAGGCACCACTGTTGAGACCTTGGGAGGTGTTGACATAATTCAATATAAAACAAATGAAGGAAAGTGCCCATTTGACAACTCCAGTGAAGTACTCACAAAGACCAAGTTTATAAGTCTCGTTAAGGATGATGGTATGGTGGTTGTGGTGCACCCTGCTGTGTCAGAATACTTAGGCAATGTTGTTGGGTTTGAGTACTTGCATGTAACATTGACAGATCTGGCCGCTGTGGAAAGGCTCCACTCCAGTTCCACTGATAAAGAATCTTTTAAATTAATTGTTAATTTGACCATTTTACCACAGACATACAGTACTTTCAGACTTCAGACACTAGCATTTATTTAAATCAAGCTGAAAATAATGAAACCACCTGCACTATTGCAATAATCTATCATTGATGTGTACACTTTTTCATCAACTCAATAGATACTGTATACAGTATTCATATCCTGTTTCACATCTTTGGACTTTGTCAACCTCTTTGGATGTTTGGCTTATATTTATTTGGTTTGTTTGAAAAATGTAGCTTTATGCAAATAATTCCATGGCATATTTCTGTCGTTTGTAGCCTTTTACACAAAACCCCATGTAGTAAACCAATGTAGAATAGCTGTATGTTGTTAGTAATGTCTACTGTAGATGTGCTTGCACTTAGATTATGAATGACTTATAATGAATTACTGTGATCCAGAAAGGCTGTGAGTGCTTCTTCATGAAGTGCTACCTGCTGGAGCTAAACGTCTACTGGGAAGAAAACGAAATCGTTCAGGACCCTATATTAAAAGACAACCTTGAAGCCATAGAGGAATGCCTTGAAAAGAAGTCCAATGTAAGTCAATAAAATGCAATGTAAATCATTCCTTAATCAAATTTCCTCTTTCTGTCAGAAAAAAACTTGTAATAAAATGACATGTTGATGTGAATTCAGGTCATGTGTGCTCCCACTGCTTCCCATGTTTGAGCACATAAATATTTATGCTATATACACCTCACATCAGTCGCTGCTTAAATGTTTGAGCACATAATTATTTATGCTATACACACCTCACATCAATTGCTGCTTAAATGTTAGAAACATAATCTGCTTTATGTTAGACACATGTTACATCTCCTGATTTCCGTTTGTTTTCATAGATCTGCTCACCATGTGAAGCTCAACCTGTTGCCAATATTTCTATGTTCTCCTCAAGTCTGAATGACACTTTAGATTACTTTAGTACGCTGGGCAATGACGAAGACATTTACTGCACCTGTTAATGTTTAAAGTCCATTCTTCCTGAGGATCTGCTGCTTTTTGCTGTTTGACTTCAAGCACATTGATAAAATGGACTATATTGTGAACAAAACAATGTAAGCTAATATGCAATCCACAAAGTTGTAAAATTGTAATACATACCCACAAAAAGCCTTTACAGGTGAACTTAATGTGACCTCTAAACTTTTGTATGCGCATGTCTAACAGTTCAGTGTTTCAGTACTTTCTGTACTGAATCATTAAATTTCACCCGAAAGCCAGATATCCCTAACCTTTTCTGAGTAGTGTAAGTTGTAAGCTATTATGTATGAATCTTTTCTATATTTAAGAATCTTATAGAATATACTATGCACTATGTTTTTTTTACGACACATTTTGAATGTCAGGAATATATATGATAGTGCATGATACTATTTTCTCTTACAATATTGCCTTTTCCTTTATAATGATACTTTGACTGTAAAGACAACCGTGTTACAGGGCATGCAAGGTAGACTTAGTGGGTTTGCCAGGAGTGCAGGCTTAAGGGGGGCTCATTACTGGGCATAGGAGATCCATGTTCCACCTGTTTGATGGCACCAATGCCACTGACATTGTTAAGTTCCGTTCCCCCTGGAAACAACTCTGCTCTGGAATTACTCAGGCCACTGCCCCTGGAAAGAAATCTCATTAGCGCTGCGATCTGACTCATCAGAAGTGAGGTGGTGGAGAGGCAACAGGATGGTGCCAGCGTTGACCAGAGATTTCCTGATTCCTGTCGCCTGCTGCAGGTCAGTGAGGAGCAGCAGGGCTGAGTTTTGGGCGTAGCTGCCCTAACCCCACCGCTCCCCTCTCCCTTTGCACAGCCTCCAGCTCGCGGGTGATCCTCTCTGCCACAAAGTCCTGCGTCCGTCCACAGCAGATAGACAGCACCTGGGCAGCCAGGTCCTGGGGCACCTTGGCGACATAGTCCAACATTCGGCCCGCACTGCAGGCATGACTGCAGATGTCCTCAGCGACTCAGAATGTGCTGCGCAGAAATGTCTTTCAGCCACAAGCTTCTGACACAGAAAGCATAGCAGACGCTCCAGAACCTCTCCCTGGACCTCCAACTGCTCATCTGTATTCCGCAACTCCCGGAGGTCCATAGCTGCCATTTTATCCACAGTCTTGTTTTTGACGGATAAACAGTTAGCTTGGTCAGTTCTCTCTGTCTTGTTACGCTACCACTTTTATTTCTCTGTGTCAGAGAGCCAAGGATATAGTCAATTTATCTTCAAAGATGAAGAAAATAGATATAATATTTCCTAGATATAATAGATTTCTATTTCTTACATATAATAGATATTACATCAGATAACTTTCTCTATCAAAACAGGCATCTCACTTTGCTTGTTTCTGTGTCTGAATGTAGAATGTGAATTGTCTATACAGTGATGGTCAAAAGTGTTGGCACCCATACTAAAGTTGACTAAAAAGAGGAATATAAAATCTTTTGGAAATTGATTAATGTCTTTCAGTTACTGTAGCCTATTAGCTGGTTTGATTTGCATTGAGCTAATAGGCTAACTGAAATAACACCATCTACAGTAGGTATGGTGAAGGGTGTGATGTGGGGTTATTTTAATTCCAAAGGCCAAGGGACCTTTATCAGGATGCATAGTATCCTGGATCCATGAAATAACTGGCCTTTAAAAATAAAAATCTGCCTGCCTCTATGGGAATTTAACATAGGGGTGCCTATACTTATGATCCCTGTATTTTAAGGAAGAGCATTTATTTATTTAAGATACATTATTCATTCACAAAGAAAATTGGTGTCCTTAAAGGTTGGGTGCCAACACTTTTGACCATCACTGTAATCTGAAAAGGTTCAATACCACCATTGGTCACCCCCTCTCTATAAAACTATAAAAACATCTGGCTTCACTCACCAGGAACTTCACTTGTGTCTTTCTGCTCTGATCAGGATCATTTCATGGACTCCTAGCTCGTCAAGTCAGTGATGATCTGACCAAAGATGTTACCTGATTTTAAATGCTGAGTAACAGCAGGAAGGAACAAATCGAATATGTGTATCATCTTCTATCCAGTGCAGAATGGTCATGTGATATGATAGGTGGAGAGAGGGTAACAAAAAAGGGAATGAATGAATTACTGTGAAGTAAAAATGTCTTAGACGACAAGTGTAAGATTGAAACCTGTCTGTGCTGTTTTTGTACAACTATAAGGTATGCTAAAATAAATGTCTATGATATGCTGTTGTTGATTGGTTGAATACTTTCTACAGCGGGGGAAGTACTTCCAGTGCAGCTATTCGTATGAAATTGTCACCAGATGTTAGTATTACCTCAGGTAATCCACGCATATTAAACAAATCAAACATTAAAGTTCATTGGTGTTATGTGTAATAAAGTGGAATGACACAGGAAAAGAGTATAAACCTGCAACCAGAGGGGAGAGGCTGAAACTCAGTGTGCAATGGATAGGAACTGTCATTTAAAATTAAACTGGTTATGCGCTTTAGCTGTCTTGTATACAAGGTCTCCAAATCTCCAAATCAGCCTACTAGACCACTTAACTATTTGATTTAGAGAGCTCTTGTTTTTCAAAGAGGTTCCCAAACCAGGCTGCAAGTGCAAATGATAAAACTGATTCAATAAAAGCATAGTAAAACAGGTCCATGATGGATTTGTGAAACTGAAAGATAGATAGATAGATAGATAGATACTTTATTGATCCTCCAGGGGAAATTCAAGACTGGCTTAATTTCCTCAAACAGAACAAATGGTGGTTTGGCGATCAATGGTTGATCAGCAGACTTTTTCAAAGAGACTGCCATTCATTCTCACTCTTTGTGTCCTACTTGTTAAAAAGTTAAGGATCCAGCCTACCAAGTTGTTGCTCAGGTCAAACTGTTCTAACAGCCTTGTGATTAAAATATATGGATACAGCCATAATTAACTGTTAACTGAAGTTTGGGATATGAAAGTACTAAATTACCCTTCACCCAGTGCTCAATTTGCAAAGTATTAGGTGGTGGAGCTCAATAGAATATATATATATATATATATATATATATATATATATATTTACAGCATATTTAGGGGACAGACAGTTAGCAGATCGTGAAATGTTTGCTGTATGTGACAAAAATCTTCTAGTTTAGTAACACGACCTTTAATTAATTATTTCATTGCATGGCCTGCCTGTGCACTGTTTATAGGGCATAGAGAACCATTATAATACTAACCATTGCACTACCAAATCAAATAGGACAGCACAGGTGGGGAGCCCATGCTAGAGGTAAGGTAGCTCTAGAGCAGTGGTCTCCAACACGGTGCCCGCGGGCACCAGGTAGCCCGCGGGACGGCTATGAGGCGCCCCCAGCGCACTTTCTAAAAATAGCCAACAGGTCGCCTGCAGATCACGCTCTAAAAACACGCTCCATTGTGAAGTTTTCAATAGATATTTAAGTCTAGACCAGAACCATTTTAAGAATGTATGTAGCCATACATCTGTAACATTAAATTGATATTGGTGATACCTTTGTAGCTGCGTTAAATTTTAGCCTTTGGCTCCAAATCCGTTTCCCATTCAATCTTTAAACAACAACGGAAGCGGAGCGCGTACACGATGCTCGCACGCATAGACAGTAAAGGGGGAAAAAACTTGCTTGTCTGGTGTAGCCAATGGAAGCATATCTTCAAAAGTTCTGTGGCCATTCCATGTTCGTCAAATACGGTTCTTGCATGATTGTTCAAGGACTGAAAAACAATGGCTTTAGCTCACAGGCCTTTTCTCCTCCTAGGCAACTGCCGAATAATAGCGCTGAAAATGTTATAGCATGTATGACTGAGCAGGACTGTGCATTACCCTTTTTGTCAGATCATGGATCATTTCAGGTGTGCAATAACTTTAAAATGAGTTTTCATATGTTAGGGTGGTGTGGGCGATTACTATTGAAATGTTAAAACCGAATTGTCCACTGAAATCAGAACTTAAACAACCCCTGAATTCATAATGGTGGGTGGGTATAAATTGGGTACAAATTCTAACCCAAATTATTAATTGCACAAAAAGATAGTTTTTTTTGTAAAAAAAAAAAAATAGATTAGATTCCCCATGCAAAGTATGAAATGAACAAACTGAACAAAAATTTTGGTAGTGTTGCATAGGTTATTGATATTAAATTTGAAAATACAGTTGCTTAATATATAAGATGTATAGGCCTGCATTAAATTGATAATTTAAAAGTAAAAATCACATACAGTAGGCCTATTATTTAGGAGGACTACCCTCGCAAAAAAGGGGTGAGGGTATGTTTGTTTTAAATGAGTAGCCCTCCATATGATTTCGGGTCTTCAGGTAGCCCTCATTCCCAAAAAGGTTGGAGACCCCTGCTCTAGAGGCTCAAACTGAGCTGAGCTCCCTTATTTGTTTAGAAACCAGAGCAAATCACTATTTCTAGAGTCAGTTTCTACAGAAAACTTAAACAAACCAGAAATTACAATTTTAAACACCAACACAGATATGAATCCTATATGAATCCTTTACATATCATCAGACACAACACATTAGGCCTTGTGGGATAATTTTTATATGTCTCTCCTATACCTTACATACATGTAGTGAAATCTAATTACCATCCTCTTACTCTGACCCTTGTGTCATCTGAAACCCCTATGTTGGAATGTTTTGACTTGGGAAAGCTAAGATAACCCCTATGGGCCTATTGCACAAAACTAGGATAAGGGATTAAGCCGAGATATCTTGGTTATCCTGGCTCAATTTATCCGTGATCCAGTTGCACAAAAGCGGGATAGGGGGCAGCAGGATATGTTATGGTATAAATCACCATGGCGATTTATTCTGTGGAGCTAGCCTGCTCCAGACCAGGCTAAGTTCCAGGATCTATTTAATCTCATTCCTTATCTCAGTCAGCAGTCACCACAAACGGAAACCAATAGTTATTCCACTGCCCACTAAACATTGTTATCACATATACCTAGACCCACTGTCATTATTTAAACGTTTGTGATCAATAATTAACTTTTACATACTCGCCATTCCCGACCTGTCATGCGACAACGTGACGTCACGGGAATGCCTAACCATTTCACGCGTGGTGGTCGCGGAACTAGTTGCAATATTCTCCTTAACAGAGGTGTTGCTGTTTGTTGCTGTTGTAAGAAGGCTATCTACCTACTTCACACCGTAGAAGAAGCAATGAAGCCGCTCTAGTTGCCATGGTGAATCAGTGAATCTGTGATCGGTGGCGGGGTCTATTTGAGGGAGCCGTGAGCGCGCACTTATCCGGGATAGGTTTCACCTGGCTTGATGAATCCGTGTCTGCTCATCCTGGCTTGCTCGTTGTGCAACCAATTAAGCCTGTACGCTCTTGTTTTGGATTCATTGAGCGCAGCTTAGTCAAAGATAATGAATGCGTAGCAAGATGGGTCGTCCTAGTTCATGTCAGGGCAAAGTGGAGTTCAGTCAGAGACGGGCTCTGGTTCAGTTCCGCCTGCACAGGGGCGTGTCACTGACGTATGACTTACGTTTGAACGCCTCGGTTCCACGCCAGACAAGCCGGAGTACAAAATAAACTTGGTGTACACCTTCATTAATGTTGATTTTCTCCCGACTGGAGGGGCATACTATCACGACATTCTACTGAAATAGGGAGGAGGGTTTGGAGATAATGATACCGTGTCCGAAATGTGCATCCATTGCTCAGAAAAATAAGGCTTTGACAAATTCTGGGAAATTCTTGGATTCTGCCATAGACCTCAATCGATCACTGCATAAATGTGCGGGGGCGTGTACTGCTACCCTATTTGCATAAATTTCCAGGGACAGGAAATGGCCTCTCATGAAGTATCTTCGTAATCAACCATCTTTGGCTTAGTAACTTATCCCGGATGTCTTAATTCCCCAGGGGCCTATTGCACAAAAGCAGAATTAAGACATCCGGTATAAGTTACTGAGCTGCGCTCAATTAATCCACAACACGAGCGTACAGGCTTAATTGGTTGCACAACGAGCAAGCCAGGATGAGCAGACACGGATCCATCAAGCCAGGTGAAACCTATCCCGGATAAGTGCGCACTCACGCCTCCCTCAAATAGACCCCGCCACCGATCACAGATTTACTGATTCACCATGGCAACAAGAGCGGCTTCATTGCTTCTTCTACGGTGTGAAGTAGGTAGCGATAGCCTTTTCACAACAGCAACACCTCTGTTTAGGAGAATATTGCAACTCGCGCAAAATGGTTAGGCACTCCCGTGACGTCACATTGTCGCATGACAGGTCGGGAATGGCGAGTATGTAAAAGTTATTTAATGATCACAAACGTTTAAATAGTGACAGTGGGTCTAGGTATATGTGATAACAATGTGTAGTGGGCAGTGGGAAAATTATTGGTTTCCGTTTGTGGTGACTGCTGACTGAGATAAGGGATGAGATTAAATAGATCCTGGAATTTAGCCTGGTCTGGAGCAGGCTAGCTCCACAGAATAAATCGCCATGGTAACTTATACCATAACATATCCTGCTGCTCCCTATCCCGCATTTGTGCAACTGGATCACGGATAAATTGAGCGGGGATAACCAAGATATCCCGGCTTAATCCCTTATCCTAGTTTTGTGCAACGGGCCCCAGGTCACCGAACTAGGGGTGACCCTCAGAATGAGGGGTGGTAAACATTTCTTATCTCTGTTAAAAAAACAGATGGTTAGGTGATCGCTGGTGGGTGACAATTTGGTGTGTGTGTGTTAAGGGTATAAGAGTTGGCTTCACCCACAGATGTGTGGGCTTGTTACTTTGACATTTCATGTGGGTAACATGCTCAGGGCGTCGTAAATAAAGCTGCTGTCTCACAGCAGTTGTCTTGGAGTAATTTTGACCACAGCCTCTGGCCAAATCAAGGCATTTACTTTAATGTGCACATAGGGTGACCATCGCCATGACACTGAAAATGAGGTCACATGTGCCCAAAAGTTAGGACAGGTCCAAAAGTGAGGACACACAGAATCGGGGTAACATTAGTGGGAAATAATATTAGAAAAGAAACCATTTCTATAGTAGGGACCTTTTTATTATAACATAATTTATTATAGTAACATTTTTTGTTTTATTTGTGTGTTTTTTACATAGTCAACAATTTCTAACATTCCCATACACGGCAACTATTTATTATAATAACATATAGTAACATTAGCTTTGTGTGTGTTTTTTTTTCCACATTACTCAACAAACCCACCTTTATGACCCAATTACTTTTTAGTCACTTAATTAACTCTTCAGCTGTGGTTGCTGCTGGAGAAAAAAACAATGCCACAGAGGATTTCCTGGCAGATCTGGCTTTCTGTTGTGCTTATCTGTGAGGGTGCCTTTCTAAGGCACTCGTAGGCCTACCCCTGGTGCTGACATCAATGTCTGTTTCACAGTTTACAAGATGCATGGTATCCATATGTCCTCCTTTTGGTAGCAAAGTGGTGTTCAGAATACCACACAGTTGAAAGATGTATTTCATTTCGGCATATGCAACTTAGCCTAGTGCACCAACGGCATTCATTCATTCAATCACGAGGTGAGTCGCATCGACTACTTCGCGAAAAGGAAATCGGTGGAATTTTGTGATGTCTCATGCTACGGTGGTGGAAATGATGACATGTAACAGCGGTGAGTACGGAGGCCTTGGAATGAGGCGTTGCCTATGTGCTCTTGAAATGCGGACAGATGGCCACTCATGGCAAAAATCCGTACAAATGTCCAAAAAGGAGACACACTCTCTGTCCGGACAGAGGGCTCAAAAACCGGACTGTCCGGACAAAATCCGGATGGCCACCCTATGTGCACGCCTGCCTCATAGGATTCTATTGTATAGCTATTAGCCTTTACAATGGCTTGTTCAAGTGTCTTAACTCAATACTGGACCAATTTAGATTGTTTTCCTCAACCATCACCCTGAACACCGGCGTACCACAGGGATGTGTGCTGAGCCCTCTCCTCTACTCCCTCTTTACCTACAAAGGCCCTGTAGCAAACTGACGCCTTGGATGAACAAAAATATCCATGATCTAAAAAGATCATGTAGAAAAGCTGAGAACATGGAGAAAAACTAGGTTACAGGTTCACCGTGCCATTCTAAAAGAAATAATAGCAAATTATAATAGAGCTATTAGGAATGAGAGAAGGAACCACTTCTCTAAGGTAATTGCTGAAAACAGTGGAAACTAGGGTGTTGTTCTCCACCATTGATAGGCTATTGCATCAAACACCTTTTGATACACTCAGTCAGGCATCCTCTCTAAGATGCGAAGAATTTGCAGACTTCTTCAAAAACAAAGTCATTTCTATAAGGGAGGCTATTGGTAACACAAGTAATATGTTTGATAGTACACCCAAAAACAGCCCCCCAAAATTAAGGTTCTTTAGCACTATTACTCAATCTGAGCTTGGTAAAATTACAGTATAACTCAAACCGGCTCCTCAACATGTGTTTTGGATCCAATCCCTACTAGATTCCTCAAAAATGTATATGATAGCTTAGCTCCCTTTATTCTCAAGGTAATAAATACCTCATTAGAAACAGGTATATTTCCAACTGCTTTTAAAACCGCTGTTATGAAACCTTTACTTAAAAAGTCGAATCTTGACCATCTTAGACTGGCTACTGACTCAAACAAAGTCTCAATCCTTATTCTTCTGGATTTGAGTGCGGCATTTGACACCATTGATCATAGCATCCTAATTCACCGCCTTGCGAAGTGGGTGGGTCTCTCTGATAATGCTCTAAACTGGTTTCAAACCTACATTACTGGCAGAGATTTTTATATCAGTCTAGGAGATCATGTGTCTGAAAAACATGACTTGCCTTTTGGTGTGGCCCAGGGGAGCTGCCTTGGTGCCCTGCTATTTTCCCTATATATGCTTCCGTTGGGAAATGTCATAAATCAGCATGATGTAAACTTCCATAGCTACGCAGATGATACCCAATTGTATATTTCTGTGGAGCCAACTAACCCAGATGGCCCTTGCTCCCTCACTGCATGCCTAACCTCCATTAATCAGTGGATGAGCAAACATTTTTTGAAACTAAATGATAACAAAACAGAGGTACTTTTAGTTGGACCAAAACTAAAGCGAAACATTGTTCTTAGTAATCCGGGGAACTTGGCGCACCAGGTCAAACCAAAAGTAACAATCCTCGGTGTCATCTTAGATGCAGAGTTTTAAGCCCCATATCAGTAAAGTTACTCAGACAGCCTATTTCCACCTGAGAAACATTGCCAAAGTGCGGCCCTTTTTAACTCAACAAGATGCAGAAAAACTAATTCATGCCTTTATCACTAGCAGGTTAGACTACTGCAATGCACTTTTCACTGGTCTTACCTAAAAACATCTAAAGAAATTGGCACTCATACAGAACTCTGCGGCTAGACTTTTAACTAAGACCAAGAAGAGAGAACACATGACCACTGCCATCTCCCAACCCCGCCCCATCTCTCTCTCTTTCCCTCTCACTTCCTGCCATTCTTCACTCAGCTATCTGAATAAAGGCACAAATCTATTATGTGTGTATGTGTGGACTTTGTGATTGCTGTGTAACAGCATAAGATTAATCATTTATAAAGAATAAGATTAATCACTGATAAAGAATCTCCTTAATCTGGTAGACCACAGCGGGAATTGGTGACATATGCTTGCTGTTCCCATCTATCAAAGAGGAGACTTTACCCTGTGGCTGGGAACTTAACTGGATTAAGCACTGCTTGGAAAGAAAAGTTTGGTGACAGCAGGAGAATGGATGCCCAATCCCTAACCATAACTGGAACTGCAGCTCAACTTTATCACTTGTAGAGGTCAGTTGACAGGTGTGTGTTTGTGTGTGAGTGAGTGTGTGACAACAGCACCGCATAGTTATATGTACGCTTTGATGTGCACAGCATTAATGAATGATGATAAAGAATCCCAATTTTATGGGATTTGGGGTTGATAGGACCAACAAAAAAAATGGAACACTGAAAATGATAAATGTGCTGTTCGATGGTCTAACTTCATAATTCAGTTCCACACAGTTTACACTCTTTAAACATTTCCAGAAGTTTTCTAATCCATACAAAGTGCTTCCAAACAAATCTCCAATTTTTGTTTACAGGAATTTGTACTGTGGCTCAAGTGGTTGCAGCGTCTGCATCACATTCAGCCTTCAAGTGCCCACTGGGAGGTTTGAATCTGACCACTGCCATTTCCCAACCCCGCCCCATCTCTCTCTCTTTCCCTCTCACTTCCTGCCATTCTTCACTCAGCTATCTGAATAAAGGCAAAAAGCTATGTGTTATACTGGACTTTGTGATTGATGTGTAACAACTGGATGTCAAGTTAAAATATAAAATGGAGTATTTGTCTCCTAAAAAAAAAAAGAGCTGTCTCGATGGATCATATTTCCGCTGTGTATTTCCCTGGAGAAATATAATGAAGATAAAGTAGTAGTAAGTAACTGCTAGTTAAATGGTGGAGTCAGATATACTGTATGCTGTAAATACAAGATGTAGGAACTGGAGGCTATTAAAAGCTAGATGACTACTAGAGTGACTACTGCAAGATAATAGAAAAACTAGATGTACCGCAGAGCGGTACAAAATATGACCGCCGCCCAGTACAGCACATTTTTTCCACAAAAATAAATCACGCTGAAAGGCCTATATGATTCTAACTGTATCACTAAATTGCATTATCCACACTCAATTCTCACTGATATCTGCTAGACAACAAGTACCAAAACATGATTAGTTCATAGATTTCACATGTAAAATTCATTTTATACAACCCCACCTCCATCTTGCCTGTTCATAATTCTGAGAAATTCTTGAATTGTGTGCATGTACATGTTTATGTTATGTATGTGTGTGTGTGTGTGCGTGCTTGTGTGTGTGCCTGCGTATGTGCCTGTGCATGCAAGCGTACATATGTCTACTGTGTGAGTATGTGTCATACGTATGATTACTGTGAATGTATGTGTGTGTGTGTGTATCTGTTTGTGCACATGGGTGCACATGAAATGGGTTAACATGACCCCTGGAGGCCAGTGGTGGAATGTAACGAAGTACAGTCAAAAGTATGCACTATAAATTCTACTTAAGTAAAGTACAAATACGTGGAATATTTACTTAAGTACAGTAACGAAGTATTTGTACTTCGTTAACATTTTACAGCAATTATCTGTACCTTTACTCCGCTACATTTCTACAACACCATCGTTCCTTTTTACGATACATTTTATGATCAGATTTTTTTTCTCTCTGACAAACACGTTTGTTTTACCAGGGGGCGGGGTTGCTATTCTGGAGCGCTACGTGCCCAGCTTCTAAGCTTCTAGTCTAGACCAGGCAAAGCCTGAGCTTGTAGCCATCTGCATTCGGTAGGCTATATTCACCGGACCCATGGCTACACTAGACATGCAACTGTGTTCTGTGCCTTTCTCTGTCTGTTATCTGCAGCGTTAGGGCCTCCTCTCCGATGAGATTGCTATCCGCGAATCAGCGAAGTTACACGCTATGCCCATGCTTCTGTCACACGTCTGATCATTTGCGGCACAAATGAATGGTAGACTATTATAGAACCGCTGGCCGAAAAAAACTTAGCATTTTCCAGATTAGGAAATATTTCTTAATTGTGTGTGATCAAATAAAGAGGCATAGCCTACAATTGGGGGTAGAAATGTGAGCGCTCATTCAATGTCTATGTGCGTCTGCGCAAGTGAAACTGAACCTAATCATAAAGACACCTTTCTCAGCAACTTTTCTGATCAATCAGCAGAATTGGCATTACGTTTCCCTGGTCTACCCCATTAAACTTCAGACTCTCGTGTTTTGCTGAATGATATACTCAGCAGATCACCCTAGTAGATAACCAGAATTACAGTCTCTAGAATTGTAGGTCAGAATGTAAACTGGGCCACAGATGGTAAGCACAATTGCATTAGCTTAAAACTATCTAGTCGAATATAGCCTAACCTAAAACTAGCTTAATTAAAATGCCACAGCCCATACTATTTTTTCTTTTAGAATATAGATATTAAGAGAATAAATCATTATGCAAATACTTTTACTTTTAATACTTAAAGTACATTTAAAAGCAGGTACTTTTTACTTTTACTTAAGTAGTGTTGTCATTGTGGTACTTTTACTTTTACTAAAGTAAATATTTCTCAGTGTATTTGTACTTTTACTTAAGTACTGAGATTCAGTACTTCCTCCACCACTGCTGGAGGCAAACGTAGGGAAAAAAATGGTCATCCTAGTCCCTACGGTTATCAAGATATTCACAGAGAACTGTGTCTGCCCTACCCTCCTTTCGGGGGGTCCAGTCCAGAGGGGGGGGGGCTACAGATCAAAACGACGGTCTTTCAGTGTCCCGGGAATCCTTGTTGGTGTACGTCACTAAATGTACACATACATTATTTTATTGTAAGGCCCCCCATGAACGAAATTACACAAAACTTGGCATGCATTCGGAGGGTGTCATAATGATCCTACACTTTTAATTTCGTGCAGTTTTGACCTTGTCAGCCAGAGATATTGAGATGAAAACACCTAATTTTTTGCTTTTTAATTTTTAACTAGGTGGCGCTATACATGAAATAAGTGGTAATGGGATGGGTTGACATGCCCCCTTAAGACCAACATACATAAAAAAGGTAGACCTCCTAGGCCTTACGGTTCTCGAGATATTCACAGAAAACTGTCTCCGGCCACCTACAGGCCAGTTGGTGTATAGTAACAAATTAATTTATTGTGTGGCCCCCCATGAACGGAATTCCACGAAACTTGGCGTGCATACAGAGGGTGTCATAATGATCCTACACTTCCAATTTTGTGCAGTTTTGACTATGTTAGGTCACAGATACCTGCGATTACAACACCTCATTTTTACTTTTTTGTGTTTAACTAGGTGGCGCTATACATGAAATGAGTGGTTATGGAATGGGTTGACATGGCCCCCTGAGATCAACATACAAAAAAAATGGCCCTCCTAAACCCTACGGTTCTCGAGATATTCACAGAAAACTGTGTCTGCCCTACCCTCAGTGTCCCGGGAATCATTGACGGAAATTTGGGCATGCGAAAAAAAAATAAAAATAAAAATAATCTGATTAAACCTATATGACCGCCGCTTCGCTGCGCGGCGGTCATAATAATGTGAGTCGCACCCTACAAACTGTAGCATGTGATTCCCCTCCAACTTCCCAGCTTTCAGTCATTGTGGTCAATTCAAACAGAATCAAGGAAAATGGCTGCTGGAATGTTTCAGATTTTGCTCAAAGTTTGTGTAATTTTGTGTATAGTATTTTCTTTGCCCTTGGAAACTCTGAAAAGGCTCTGAAAAGAGTCATGTTTGGACATTAGTAGGCTATATTAAAATCAACCATTGTTTATTCAGGGGAAACTGACTGAGCAATGATCTTTTACAGCAACGCCGTTTACAAACAGAATCAAACAAAACAATTAAGTGCTGAATGGAGCAGCGTGACTCAGAATACCTGAACCTAGCACAGACAGTCGAACAAATAAAAAAAAATGCCTAATAAACAGTAAAAGCAGGAAAAAATGAACATCCAGGTACTGGACGGAGCGGCGTGACTCACCAGCGTACCCGTAACCCAGCACGCTTATTTTAAATAATTAGACTAGGCCTATAACAAATAATAATAATAGTAAAAAAAATGATTCACATAATACACACACACACACACACACGAAAAAAATCATTAGCAAAAGGTGTTATTCCTAGCCTGCCCAAATTTTGTAGGGATGGACCATTAAATGTTTGTAGGCTACAATTTTGCCTATTGATTGATAAGTCCCTAGATTCGGGAACAAACTGCAAAAAAGACTGATACTAGGATATTATAAACTGAAATGAGGATTATAATAACAATCTATTTTTTACCCACATCAATCAGTATTTGTCAGGGTTGGGTCAGATTACTTTGAAATGTAATCCATTACTGACTACAAATTACATGGCAATTTTTGTAATCAGTAACGTAATCAGTTGGATTACCAAAAACATGTAACGTAATCTGATTACTTTAGGATTACTTCAATAAATATGCCCATTAAGTAAAAGACACCACCACAGAATTGATGAAAGAATTCTCATTCTATTTTTCTCCACTCTTCTCCAGACATGCATAACTCAGCTTAACCTTTATAAGGGCACACCTGGACAAAGAATTTAGCTTTTACTGGATTTTTGTGACCCAGGGACATGGCCTGAGTTTGGCATAAAAAAGGGAAGCATTAAACCCATATGACACCATGTCCATTTCAATTGTGTGGTTGAGAAATGTATTATTTTGGGATGTTTTTCAACCAGGGGGACCTGGTAACTTTCTCAAAGTAAACGGTAACACTAAAACAAGAGGCTACATTAAGATTAGGAGGAAAAGATCAGGCAGTGTGCCGAGAGACCTGCCCCAATAGTATGTAAGTTAGTAAGTTAGTATATCTTTTGATCCCGTGAGGGACATTTAGTCTCTGCATTTATCCCAATCCGTGAATTAGTGAAGTCGAACCAGCAAGCCCAAAGGCCGAAGCCCTAACCAGTAGGCCATGGCTGCCCCAAAAGGCAGCATTTGAACATTAAACCACACAATGATCCAAAACATACAGCCAAACAAGGCAAGAAATGGTTAACAGAGAACAATATCAACATTTTAGAGCGGACCTCAATCCGTCAAAAAAGTGAGCACAAGGCCAAAGTGATGGCAAATTATCGTTCCTGCCTCAAACTCAAGATTGCTGCTAAAAAGGTGCAGTCTACAATCATTGTGGAGACATGAAGAGGCTTGGTGGGTATTATATAAACCATTTTGAGAGCTGTGGTGGTAAATAAAGATGTTTCCAGTGATTGTTTAAAAAGGGTATGAATAATTTTGAAAATGCAATTTTTCATAAAAATGTTAAAATAGATGATAACACTTTTTTTATTCCATGTTTTTACCACATTGTCTTGCAACATTTTGGCATGTGCAAGTGTCATTTTAAGTAAGAAAAAACATATTGGTAAGTAGAAAATCAATATTTGCCAGGGGTATGAATAATTTTGTTCTTAACTATATCTTAAAAAAGTCTAAAAAATGTGAACATCCGAATGAACTGCTTGTCAAATTAAAAGATAGCTAGGCTGTCATAAAAAAGTTTCATTGTTTCATTGTTTGCATGATAAAATGTAATCAGGTAATCCCCAACAATGTAACTGTAATCTGATTACACAATTTTTTTATTTTTTGTAATCTGATTACGTAATCCAGATTACATGTAATCCGTTACTACCCAACCCTGGTATTTGTCTACTAATGCAATACTTTACTAATGTTGTGTCAATATTTGAAGTATCCAGCATTTGAACATAAAACTAAATGTTGCTGCCTTTTTAGGTCATTTAGCTAGTTGGAACCTGAAAATCTATATGGTTACACTGCTTGCTGTATTTCTAACAAGGTAGTTAAATTCAATGTACCAACGTTCTGACTTTTGATAATTACGTTTTTGACAATCCATCTGGTGTTGATAATACAGTAAAGAAATACAACATAAGCTCTAAAAATGACAGTGACATAAAATGTGATGAAACATGGAGTTACCAACGTGCAACTAGAAAAAGAAATGGTTTGTGATGTCTGATGCAATAAAGTGAAAACCAAGACATGATCTTTTTGATGACATGTGACTTTACTGTAAAATAAAAAATGTATTGGTTTGAGAACACTGTCAAGAGAAAACACACATGTATGAAATATAAACCCAGACTGTACAAAAACACAATAAAACAGACCAACACTGACAACATAAACAACTTAAAAAACAGTTATCTCTTTAGGAAAAACAAGAAATTATATATACAGAAATGATTTAAAGCAAAGTGAAACAGAAGTAGCGGTTGGTGATGCTGATCAGGTGCAATAAGTAATAAGAACATTCACATCCACCACACCCATCGACATGGCTCTTAACAGGCTGGGATCAGTGGCACAGGGATGGCCCCCTGGCCCCAGAGCTCAAGAGTCCACCTTCCCATAAGTCCCCTCAGGAGGCCGATAGCACTTGGGGAAAGCCATCAGCTGCAGGATGTTGAAAGCATACTTGCGGCACTTAATATTCTTTTGGACATTTTCAATACGGCATCCCTCTCTAGTGTGGGGGTGGGGATGGGGGTTGGGGAAGAGAACAAGAATGAGAAAAAATAATAAAATGTTTTTGTCATGTCTGATGTAAAACATAAAAGCTCCATGCCAGTTTCCTGACCCAGTGGCAGTATGTTAACATGAATGGATGCCCAATCCCTAACCATAACTGTAACTGCAGCTCAACTTTGTCACTTGTATAAGAGGTCCCTTGACTGGTGCGTGTGTGTGTGTGTGTGTGTGTGTGTGTGTGTGTGTGTGTGTGTGTGTGTGTGTGTGTGTGTGTGTGTGTATGTGTGAGTGTGTTGCAACAGCACCACATAGTTATATGTACGCTTTGATGTGCACAGCATTAATCACTGATAAAGAATCTCCTTAATCTGGTTGACCACAGTGAATTGGTGATATATGTTTGCTGTTCACATCTATCAAAAAGGGGAGACTTTGCCCTGTGGCTGGAAACTATGACAACTACATTAAGCACTGCGTGGAAAGAGGTTTGGTGACAGCGGGAGAATGGAGCTCAGAGTCTCTGCTGAAGTGTCCTGCACCAAACCCTAGTGGACACTCACTGCTATGAGAGTTGCCAAAGGAGAGCGGCAGATCTGCCGCTGGTCCGGCGAGAAAAGACAAAAGGAGTCAGTCGTGATGGCATTATCAGCAGTTTATTGATATTTTGCAAGCAGAAAAACAAGACTTAAAATCAGCCACACCACCAGCAGGTGAGAGCTGACGAGCAGGAGGGCGATTGGGTAGAAGTGGCGAGAGGCCGGCTTGTGATTGGCTACTGAGCCGGCCTCTGGGTCATCCCACTGAGCTGCTTCTCCCTGCGTCAGCCGACTGCTAAGCGAGCCAAGAAGAAACACATACATACACACACGCACGCGTGCACACAAGAACGCATACAAAGACACCCACACATTACGCAACCATTCATACATTCACATCAACGGACACACACACACACACACACACACACACAGTGTTAGTACTACAGTGCATTTTCAGTCAAGCTCACACACACACACACACACACACACACACACACACACACACACACACACACACACAAGTACACAATCACACACACACAGACAGACAGTCTGTGGGCAATTCCACGGAAAATGAACTTTTTGTCACATCCATAACGCCAGTGAAATGCCTTGGCATTTGTATGATGTGAATGATAACATTCATTGTTTGTGCATTTTTTCTGTATGTACATTCTTCAACCAAAAATAGCAAATGCTCAAATTTCATGTAATCATTCACATCATACCATACCATCACATTTTATTGGCGTTATGGATGTTACAAAAAACGTAATTTTCCATGGAATTGCCCTCAAACAGGAAGCTGGCTGGAATGACATACGTGTGGCAGAAACAAATTTGAAGAATGACCAATCACAGACAGTATGAGCGTGTGTGGCAGACAGGGGCAAAAGTGGAAAGCAAACATGAGGGCACCTCTGGGTTGTGCAGGAGAATACTGCAATCATGGCAGCAACCAACCATGGCTGCACCAACATGCTGTCGCAAGACTTTGCTCCAATCATGGCTGCACCAACATGCTGTCGCAAAACTTTGCTTTTGCTTCGATCAGCAGAGAGCTGGCTCTGGGCACAGGCGTGTCAAACACATGCTCAATCAACAGACAATGAGTGAGTAATGAGTGTACAATGCAGTTTATTTTGCCTCGGGCAAAATGGGTTCATTGCAACATCTTCACAATGCTTAAATTGACTAGTCTAAGAGATATATTTATTTGTGTCCATTACAGTTCAGTGTTCACAGCCACACCCTTGAGGATAGGCATCTAACAATTTCACAAGAGGATCACTGGCTTAAATTATTAGAAAGTTCAAACGTTGGGAATAAGTGAACTCGGTGAGCACTTTGAAGCACAAATTTCCAACAAACCTTTTATATCACTTTATGGAAGTCTAACATATGGGTGGTGTATGGATGGTGCACAAATAGTACAGTTCCAGGTACAGGACTGAGCTAGCTGCCTAAAAAGAATGTCAGTGTTAGATGTCTTTGATTGATGAAACGGCACGCTTTTGTGTATTATACTTTTAAATGGATTTATTGCACCATGCCCTTAACTACAAACTCGTTTCGGCGTCAAGCCGTCTTCAGTGACACTGAGTTTGTAGTCAAGGGCATGGTGCAATAAATCCATTTAAAAGTATAATACACAAGAGCGTGCCGTTTCCTCCACTTCAAGACTGACATTTTTAACTCGCACCCAAAATACTTTATAAAGTGTTTGAGTGAGCGGCCCTATATTGCTGAAACTTTGATTGATGAAAGGCACTTAAGTGGGCCTGGCTCAGGAAGTTAGTGGACCGTGTTCACTCATATGACCTTATATGAGCGACAACCTAAATGATGCTACAGAACTGGGACGAGAAAAAACGCTGTCATTGTGGACTGTTCTCTTAATCTCTCTTTCTTTCTTTCTTAACTCAGGGAAAGATCAGCTGCCTCCCACTCCCATGGATGACGTGCCATTGGGTCTGGAGGCTTGGCTGGCAGAGAGCCAAAAGCAGAGGCGGTGTGGGTGTGTGGATGACCAGAGGCCTCCTCACGTGTGGACCAGGACCAGGGACATGCTGTCCATAAAACTTAACTGGTTGAAAGGTTGACAATGGATGTCACTTAATATCACTTTAGCATTTTACAACGGCTATTAAAGAACATAATAGCAGAGCCCGTCTACGGAGAGCCTGGCCACTCCGTATTAAGTCCCATTGTACCGAATTTTGGTTGCAGTTCCACCAGAGTTCCACTGGGGGCGATCGCCATGAGTGCAGAATGAATGGGAGTCAATGGAGCTAAACGGCTAAATTTGTCTCTTTCACCTGATTGTCGTTGACAAGTCTCAGGGTTATAGGTCAAAAATTGAATGAACGAGTACTTATGTCCTTTTGATTTCTTACAGGTTGGGTCAGTGTTAAAACGCTAGCATTGTGCTAATGAATGACGTCATTAACACGTTTGAAAGGCTTTTTAGAACAATTAAGTGACTTTACAAAATATATTACTCAACCAAGTGTATTTTCTTTGCCTCCCATTTCGAATACAATATTCAAATTACTTGAAAAAAAAAAATATCCCGAGAAAAGTGGATTTTGAGGGGTACAGCTCCATAGACCTCCATGCATTCTGCACTCGTGGACGAGCGTCCTCATGTGGAACCACAGAAGGAACTGCAACCAGTTCAGAAACTGGAAGTTTTCCGAGAGTGGCAGTTCTCCCCTTATTAGACATTCTCTGATAATAGGTTGAGACATACAGCGGGGAAAATAAGTATTGAACACGTCAACATTTTTTTCAGTAAGTATACTTCCAGTGTGGCTATTCACATGAAATTTTCTCCAGACATTAGTATTACTAGTATACTTAGATAATCCACACATGTTAAAAAATCCAAACATTAATGTCCATAAGTAGAGTTATGAGTAAAAAAGTGGAATGCCACAGGTAAATAAAAAGTATTGAACACGCCTACTGAAATGTCTTAAATACTTTGTGAAAAAGCCATTATTTGTAATGAGAGCTTCAACGCATTTCCTGTATGACTAAACTAATCAGTTGCAGTATTCAGGTGTGATTTTGGCCCATTCTTTTAAACAGATAGTCTTTTGATATTGAAGATTCCAGGGGTCCCACTTGTAAATCCTGATCTTTAGGTAACTTCCAAAATTGATCAATTGGATTAAAGTCAGGGCCTTGATTTCCTTTCTCTGAAACCAATTGAGAGTTTCCTTTGCTGAATGCTTTGGATCATTGTCCTGTTGGAAGGTCTAGCCACGTCTCATACTCATCGTCCTGGTGGATGGCAAGATTCTCCTAGGAAAAATCGCTCTGTGAAACTGTGTGAAGTCTGCCAGTACTATGAGATAAAAAACAGCCCCACACCTTGATGCCTCCACCTCCAAACCTCACTGTTAGTATGGTATTTTTAGGGTGATGCACAGTGTCATTTCTCCTCCAAATATGGTGTGTAGTATGACATCCAAAAAGTTAACATTTTCTTTCGCCTGACCACAATACATTCTCTCAGTATTTAATAGGCTTGTCCAAATGTTGTGTAGCAAACTTTCAACGAGTTTCGACATGTTTTTCTTCAGTAATAGAGTCATGCGGGGTGAGTGTGCATAGAGGCCATGGCGGTGGAGTGCATTACCTGCTGCCTCCAAGTCTTTCTGGAGCTTTCTCCAAGTGGTCCTTGGCTCTTAGGCTACACTTCTGACTATCCTTCTGACTTTCTGGTCAGAAATCTTGTGAGGAGATCCTGTGCATGGCCGATTGATGATGCAGTGATGTTCCTTCCACTTGCAGATAATGGCTCCAATACTGCTTACTGGATGATTCTTACAGTAAGTTTTGAGATGCATCTGTAACCAGTTCCACTGATATGTTTTGCAACAGTAATGTTGCAAAGGTCTTGGAAGAGCTCTTTGCTTTTACCCATTATGAAATGTTTATTGTGTGACACCTTGGTAATGAAAAACCTTTTTATAGCTCATAATATGTACTGATACATCTTATATTAATTTGCACAGATATGAGGGATAATTACTATCTAACTGTGTATAGATTCCAGCTCGTTCCTGGCCATTCCTTTCCTTTGTGCACTGCTTTTTCTTAGCGTGTTCAATACTTTGCCATTCCACTTTTTTGATCATAACTCTACTTATGGACATTCATGTTTGGATTTTCTATATGTGTGGATTACCTAAGTTAATACTAATGTCTGGTGAAAATTTCATGCAAATAGCCTCACTGGAAGTATACTAACTGAAAAAAATGTTGACGTGTTCAATACTTATTTTCCCCGCTGTACCTCCCCCATTCAGATCGCATGACAAGAAAGGCGTATTGAGAGTAAGCAAGAGCTTTCACCATTGTGCAGCCGTCACAATAGGCTTTACTACGTTTTCTCTCTCTGTGTGTTAGGGGTGTTCACAATTCACCGTTTGACCGATAACCGATAAAAAGAGTTTTAAGCGATTAATAATAATTAATCAGTTAAATAATCAGTTAAACAGCTAAAAGAACAAGCGTGGTCAACGCACAGAATGTGGACGCCTATGAGAGACAATTCCCCCTATTGCATATAAATCCTCTCAACTGGTGGAGAGCTAATCAGACACGTTTCCCGAGGCTGGCCACTAGGCGTCATCTATGCAGACCGGGGACATTAGTGCCATATGAGCGGCTGCTTTCTGCAGCGCGTCTTACAGTCAATAGACTGTGCACATGACTACAGCTGACTTGCTATTTCTAAATAGAAATCATTGAAGTTGTCTGCTATACTCAGGGTTGGAATATACTATAGCCTTAATATTTTTAGATAGGCTATGAAAATGGCACAACTTTCCATTTCCGTTGGTTGTTACCCAATAGTGGAACTGCTTTTTGTTCCAGCACTCTAACATGCTTTTATATTAGAAAGTGTGCCTGCCTTGGCTACTTGCTGATAATAGGCCTGAGTATAAAAATACATTTTCTTATGGGTTAACGGTGAATGGTCGATTAAGGAGTATCGGGTAGCGAAATGGACATCCCTATTGTGTGTGTGTGTGTGTGTGTGTGTGTGTGTGTGTGTGTGTGTGTGTGTGTGCGTGTGTGTGTGCTGTAGACGGCATACTTGACTGTTGGGAGTTGAAGACACAAAGCCAGGCATGACGTGAGGACGATATGGAGACGAGGTGGATGAGCAGGAACCACGAGCTGGACAAGATGTAGGAGGCAGTGCAGCCAGGGGGGAGGTGGACAGGGTGGTGCTGGTATGGATGGGGGACACTGAGCTGATGCTGGGTGGGAGTGCTTACCTTCGCATGCAGTCCAGGGCCCGGATGAAGTAGTCCTTATTGAGCTGGTGTTCGTCCCTTAGCAGGGCACACTGCTCCAGCGTAACAGACATGGATGTCCGGTCTTTGGCACTTTTGCAGCTGGTGAAGCGAATGCCGTTCAGGCGTCGGCAGATCTGGGGTGATAAGGTCAACAAACCGATGTGTAAGGACGAATGCGCGAGGAAAAGGGAAGAGAGGAAAAAAGAGGAAGAGAGTTTGTTTGCTGGTTAATGCATTTAACATTTTCAGATGAGTTCACACTGCACACACGGAGTTCAGATGAGTTCACCTCTAGCAATGCCGTGTGTGTGTGTGTGTGTGTGTGTGTGTGTTAAGCAAATACAGCAGAAGAACCCCCCCCCCCCCCCCCCCCCCCCCACACACACACACACACACACACACAGAGAGACACACAATACTTTTACAGGTCATTCCATTTATAATACTCAGCACATGAGTGCTGAAACAGAGCAGAATTTTGCAAGTATTTTTGCCTCCTTTTTTGCAGCCCCCCTAACTGCATCCCCCTAACCACATTTGTATGGACATGGCCTAAACTTCAAAATACCAGGGTTACTAGTTTACAACTGTATCCAAGTTGGTGATGACATCTACTGTACCAATGGTTGATATTTCAATAGTTTGGAATAGAAGCAAGTGTCCATATACAATCAAAACAGCAGCCTACCTCAAAATAAAAAGATAAAAAGATAAAAAATAGATAAAAGATTAAAAAAAGATAAAAGATAAATACAGATTTCATAGCCTCATTTACAATTGCAATGTCAGGAGTGTTTGGAATATTTTTAAAATAGTCACTGTCAGAAGTGTTATGATGGAACCAGTTAAGTTTTACAGTGCTGTGCTTGTATATTTTGCTGTCATGTCCATAGTTTATCTTTTGCAAATCCTTTGCAACCAGATCGACCAGACGGTCGTGTCTGGTCACATACAGTTCTTTGTAGTTGTAGCATCCGTTTAGTATGTGAGCAACGGTTTCATTTTCTTGCTGAGTTGGGTGTAATATACAGTAGGGTTTGTGCTTTGATGAGTACCATGTTGCCAGATTGTACCTAGTTGGGAGACATTGTAGTCTTGCTTTAATCATGAATATTAGGATGTCATCTGAGATTGAAGGGTTTGTCAGAATGGTCGGCAAATTGGAGTAATGCAAGTTTTCCTTGCAGCCTGAGGCCCGTCCAGTCCTGTCCGTTTTGGGTCTGTCTAAGGTGAAGAATTGAGGCTCTTGAATGTTTAATCTGAAGCTGGTGATATGTATTGTCTGTATTGAGGATTACCAGGGTGGAAACCAGTGGATCGGTGATTATACTGTCGTTGAGAGCGACTACTGCTCCGTCAGGTCCCAGCCAGGACAACTATAGTCCCAGTACACACACACACACACACACACACACACACACACAAATATAAATCTTACCGTTCCAGCAAGCCAGAGAATTTCCACATTCTTCCTCTTCTTCGTAACAACGTTCTGGCCAAGGGTTTCAAGTAATTCCTTCACATCCATCTGTGTCTGAAAGCAGGGCAGACCTGTGGCACAAATATATCCATCATCACCTGTCCGCCACATTCCAGTGCATCATTTGTTTCTTTGCTTGATAAGTGCAGTTACAGTCACAGGTCAGGGGTGGAGCCAGACATTTGAAACATTGGGGGCTTAGCCCAGTGCCACACACAGGAAGGCTAGGGGAGTCTGGGGGCAATAACCCCTTAAATAATGACTTCTAGTGAATTCTGTGTAAACTAATGGACACATGGAGACTTTAAAAATGTGAGACTCAAGGTATATCTGACTGGCACTTTGGGTCTTTCAAGAGGGGTCTATAGGCAGAGCCTATCTGATCAGCAGGCACTTAGTTAATTAAGCGTTTTTTATGAGTTATGGTTTGTATATTATAGGCTAGTATACTATGCTGAGATAACCCTAATGGGATGCTACCTTGTCTCAATATTTTTTTTATTTTGAACTCTGGCAAAAGTAGCCTTATGGTCAGGTTTAGCACAGCCCCACACATTGTGAACCCACTTGTTAAAATGTTCAATGGAACACATGAAGCTAAGTTTAATTCAGGGCTTAAAGCTAATTTTTCAAAATGGGGGGAATTCTTCCCTTCAGTGCTTCACATAGGGGGATTAATTCAGTTGGGGAGGGGGGGGGGGATACATTTTACAAACTGAAATCGCATTTTCCTTATAGGCCTACAGGCGTCAATGAGAGAACACTTACACTTACATGATTTTGGTTTCGATTTTCTAATTGGAGTAAGTCTTTGTGACAACACATCATGATACATTTGATAATGTTTGATCGTTGTTTTGGTACTATGAAGCATCTTTTGAGTAATTAATGTGCACTCTAGAAAGTGAAAGTAGCCTAACCTAGGCCTACGCTCTGTGTCTGAGCGGTCTGTGCACGTCCGCAATTGTTTACTATCCTCAAATGGAGAACACATCAATCTCATGGTATTGTTTGCCCTAAAATGCATGAAACATGCAAATTCAAAATCCCGCCGGTAGCCACGTTACATCTCCGTTTCAGCCTAGGCTACTAGCCTACAATAAATTAATTGAACGAACTCAACTGACAACAGGTAAATCTACTGATTCGGTCATTGAGACTCTATGAATACAGTACAACAAACTTTCTGTCTTTGAAGTTTATTTTTGTATTCCGGGGTAGAGTAGCCTAATTGCCTAATGTCTTGACAATAGTTTTTTCTTACCGCTTGCTGTTTAAACTGACTGCGCCGCTCTGGACTTTCCTGCCAGGTTTATGACGTAAACCGCTACATCTCGGCTGTGGCATTGTCTAAAGTCATTGTGTGGGAAATCAGATTATCTGTCAATATTGGGATTTGAAAATAAGGGATATCCTATTTGCTCAGTAGCCTAGCCTACATGTTGTAACATTTATAGAGAAACCAAGGGGAAGTTAAATTAGACATTAGAATCGTTGGAAATTGAAAACATACAAAAAAAAAGATTCGGGGCTTGAGCCCCCGAAGCCACCCCCTAGCTCCGCCAATGTCACAGGTCAAGGTCTCTCTATCTGGTCAGTTCAGTCCTGTAAGGCATTTGAATGTGGCCTAAATAAACATGCAGTGATTCTCTGGGGCCTATTTTGACGATCAGAAACGCAGACCATAGCGTACGCTAAGTTTATTCATATCTTACACTCAAATTTTTTGCCATGCACTTCTCTTTTATTAAACAATGCGCCCAGGGGTGAGGCAATTAATGACCTAAGGTGTGGTCTTGCGCATTATCTAAAAATCGCTATCTTACACCATCTAAAAAGCATTACGCTGCTGACAAAGAAAATACTGGTCTATAGCGAAAGCGCATATGAAGCACAGCTGAAGACATACTGTCACGAGATGTAAGCAGCAACTCCTCTGCAGGATAAATGTCCTTAGGTTTTTTATTCAGTCATTCAAACATTATTTGGGTAAGTGTTTTTTCAACACCATCAGTTCAAATAATAAACGAGTGCAGATGTGTGTAGGCTATACTCTGCTAGGTTTTAGTAAAGCATGGTTTAGTGGAATACCTGTTCCACACGGTCTCGCATGTAAGCAGATTCCTTCAAATGCACCGCTGACTATCAAAATACCAATGCGCTGTTTGAAGTTGAGCTGCCCGACGTTTGATAACAAAACCACCCCGAATGTGGACTGGACAAACCCCTAAATGTATTTAAGCTATTCGCCAGTGACCATGCGTCTAGATCGCCAAAATAGGGCCCTATGTTGCTATGAAATCCTCATGTGTGTTATGTGACCTAGGTCGTAAAAATGAATCTGTATGCAGGGAGTATAATCTTGGCAGAGCTGTAGACAAGGGAGAGAGGGAGATGAGAGAAATAAGTATTGAACACCTCAACATTTTCTTCAGTAAGTATACATCCAGTGAGGCTATTTGCATGAAATTTTCACCAGACATTAGTATTAATTCAGGTAATTCACCCTTATAGAACAAACCAAACATTAAAGTCCATAAGTAGAGTTATGTGTAATAAAGTGGAATGACACAGGAAAAATTTATTGAACAAAAGTAAAAGCAGTACACCAAGGCAAGTAAAGGCAAGTAGTTAGAGAGTAATTATCCCTCCAGTCTGTGCAAAGTAATATAAACTGGGTTAGTACATATTAATGGGCTATAAAAATAAATTGAACGTGCCTGAAATTTGAAGTTTCTTAAAGGTAGGCCTACACTATGCAAGTTTAGGTATTTTTGGCAACTGTAGAGCTCCCTCTAATCACAATTTTCACGTGGATGTGGACATGGGAGAGCAGTGCTCAACCACTTCCCCCACCCACATTTTTCCTACTGGGTTGGGGATCGAACCGGCAACCCTTCGATTACAAGCCCAAAGGCCTAACCAGTTAGATCCCATAAAGGCAAGACACCACCAGTGTTTTCAAGTCCCGAGCGATTTCTCTGACCAGACACTGAAGGGGCAGTCAGACTTCAGGAAGGCAGAGACAGAGACAGTGCACACAGTTCACGGTCCAATGCAAGTCCAGCCAAGACTCCTCACTCCAACGGACGTTGAATAGAGGGCATGGCGTTGAAGTGCATTTCCTACGATTTACTCTGTAACAATTGTACCTCTTCCTATCCCTCTGACTTCCTGGTCAGAAATCTTGTGAAAAAATCTTGTGCATGGCCGGTTGATGATGCAGTGATGTTCTTTTCACTTGCAGATAATGGCCCCAATGCTGATTATTGGAAGATTCTGAAGTTAAGAAATGCATCTGTAGCCAGTTCCATTGATATGTTTTGCAACAATAAGGTTGTGAAGGTCTTGGGAGAGCTCTTTGCTTTTACCCATCATGAAATGTTTCTTGTGTGACATATTGGTAACAAAAAACGTTTTATAGCCCATTAATATGTATTATTGCCTCTCCTTGGTGTACTGCTTTTTTCGTGTGTTCAACACTTTCCATTCCACTTTATTACACATAACTCTACTTATGGAGTTTAATGTTTGGATTGTTTGTTTGTAAGTGTGGATTACATGAGTTAATACTAAAAATATTTGACACGTTCAATGCTTATTTCCCCCTGCTGTATATGTGTATGGATATATCTTATGTTACAAAGACAAAAATACAGGCCGCAACTTTTACTTGCTTTATAGGGCCGTGTAGTTGGAGCAGTGCATATCAGTATTGTATCACATTGTATTCTAAATCAATTAAAGTGTAAAATATATCAAATTATATTCCAGAGTGAACTGTTTGCTTCCAGAAAAATGTTGAGTTGCCAAGACAAAGCTACACAGACAGAGGGATTGAACATGCATGCATGTTTGAAACAGAAAAGTTGTAACTGATGGACTCACATTCTGATGGCACTTTGTCACTCAGTGTCTTGAAGTAACCATCTAAAATTTCAAAATTTCTCTGGTTTATCCTTTCTTGTAAAGATATGTCACCAAACCTGTGCAAGAATGGCATCATGGAAGACAAATTAATACAGATCTGACAGTAGGGTTGAAGCCTTTTCTTCATACATAGCACTTATTATACGGCTCTTCACAATGCTAGTAGAACGCTCCATTGACTTTTTGGGATTTCCCAAAGTTCTAGCGGTAAGATATATCATGTAATTACCGCTGCAAACATATAATTACCGCTGTCAATGGCAACGGGTTTCGTGCTTACGATACGTCTTTCATATCACTACGCACGGACTGGAACTTCATTCAAATGTGAAAGCAGACGGTTGATCAGCTGTGTTCTAAAGAATGTTTGATTCAAGTTCAGCAGCGTGTGTTGTTGCGAACTATTTGTTTCTCAGCAAATGCCACGATGAACGGTAACAAATAGGCTAGGTTATGTACAGTAGGCTAAAGTCATATCGTGGGGAGTTTATTATTTCGTTTTGGCAAGTAGCCGTATAATAAGCGGGATAATGTATAGAACACCGGTCATTACTGTGACAATAAGTCCCTTCATGGCGGAACAAGACCCCTCCGCTGCGCGTCGGGGTCCGGTTCGCCCTGTCGGGACTTATTTTCCCAGTAATGACCAGCGTTCTATACATTATCCCTTACATAACACATATGAGACACTGGCAAGGGTGGTTAAGACTTCCTACTTGACCTCTGTCACCCCATGATGGGTTACAACTTGATTTAATGATTTAATCCTGTCTACGTCAACAAGTCTGGCCCTGTGAGGGTTTGCACATCTGTTCTTCATTTGCACTGACAGCTTTTCCAATATCAGATTCAAAGAATGAAGAGTGCAAGAAGAGTTTAAAATCAGCCATAGTGAAATCCAGCTAAACAAGTAATCCACGTACACAAGAACCCAGCTCAGATGGTTAGGGACACCACTGACTACTGGTTCAAAAAAGCACACCTGCCCTGCCACCTGAAGGTTCAGTCCAGTCGTGCTTCATAGTCTGTTTGAGTCCTGGACAATGTGGCCAGATCTGCCAACACCACCGATAAAAAAAGTCAGCTAGTGGAAAATCACTGGCCATTAGGCGCTACACATCATCAGCTACAGTAATTTCCTGTGTATAAGCCGCATTGTGTATAAGCTGCAGGACAGTGTTTCATGCAAATTAAAAGAAACAAAACCATGTTAATACCATATTACCTGCCCAGTGTATTAACCTCATAGCTGAAGAATTTTTGCAAAATCAATGTATAAGCCGCGGCTAATAGTTGGGAAATTACGATACTTGAGTTCTCACTAAGTTTCCACTGATATGACATCATGCACACATCATACCCAGCCACGAAGGCCCACTTCCATGTACCGGTAATGGCCCTATCAGATTCTAAGCAATGGAGTCAGCATGTTTAGTCAGCTTGCCACAATCAAAGTTCAACATTGTGTTGATACATGGCGCAAGCCATGGGAAGTAATGGGTTTCAGAGTACAGTGGGGTTATAGTTGCATCATAGCTAAAGTACCCATAATTCCTATGAGGGACCAGAGTACGCATTCACATTCACATACAGTTAAGAACAAAATTATTCATACCCCTGGCAAATATTGATTTAAAGAAGAACTTGGTAACTATTTCAATTTAATAAAACCGTTTAGAAATCATTTGGATGGTTAAATAAGCTGTTCTGGTGAAAATAGTGACTTTCCCAGCTCCCACTAGCGCCCCCAGATGGATAACCAACCTTGCAACATTGGGACTGACTCATTGGGAAGCTCATTTTAAATCGTGTTTCTTACCTTGTAGCGTCCACATTGTTCTGCCGAACTTCTGCTAACCGTTTCGCTAGTCAAATGTGCTTTATGGATAGTTTTCTTCCAGCGGAGAGGGAAACATAGCTAATCATACCAAGTGGGGCTTTAATGTTGATTTTCTCTTGACCAATATGTTTGTTCTGACTGAAAATGACACTGCCACATGCCAAAAAGTTGTAAGACGGTAACACTAAAATGAGGGGCTACATTAAGAATTTTGGAGGAAAAGATCAGTCAGTCTGCCGAGAGACCTGCCCCAATAGACGGCATTGGGCCATTAAACCACACAATGATCCAAAACACACAGCCAAACAAGGCAAGAAATGGTTAACCGAGAACAATATGAACATTTTTGTTTGGCATATCAGCCAGAGTCCAGACCTCAATCCATCCGTCCTTGGTACAGTAGGTATTATAAGAACCATTTTGAGAGCTGTGAATGCAAATAAACATTGTTTCTATTGATTATTATGACCGCCGCGCAGCGAAGCGGCGGTCATATAGGTTTAGTAAGATTTTTTTTTTTTTTTTCGCACGCCCAAATTTCCGTCAATGAGTCCCGGGACACTGAAAGACCGGGGTACATGAAACTTGGTGGGCATGTAACCCCACATGGATAGCATGGAACCATCGTTTTTCGTTTTGATCTGTAGCCCCCCCGCTGGACTGGACCCCCGAAAGGAGGGTAGGGCAGACACAGTTTTCTGTGAATATCTCGAGAACCGTAGGGTTTAGGAGGACCATTTTTTTTTGTATGTTGATCTCAAGGGGCCATGTCAACCCATTCCATAACCACTCATTTCATGTATAGCGCCACCTAGTTAAACACAAAAAAGTAAAAATGAGGTGTTGTAATTGAAGGTATCTGTGACCTAACATAGTCAAAACTGCACGAAATTGGAAGTGTATGATCATTATGACACCCTCTGTATGCACGCCAAATTTTGTGGAATTCCGTTCATGGGGGGCTACACAATAAATTAATTTATGTTACTATACACCAACTGGCCTGTAGGTGGCCGGAGACAGTTTTCTGTGAATATCTCGAGAACCGTAGGGCCTAGGACAGGGGTCGGCAAATAGTGGCCCGCGGGCCAATTTTGGCCCGCCATCTATTCTATCTGGCCCGCGAGATGACGTTAATTTGCTGTTTAAATAATAAAAAATAAAAAAATGAAATTTTTTTTAACCCCATGTTTTTAAAAAGAAAAAAAGGCCTACAGCAATCCCATCAATTTCAAAACATTTATTGAGGTATAGATGATAGTCCTACTAAAGTGACAAAACAACAGGTGGAACATCCTTGCAGTTATCCATGACGCACAGGTCGGAACGGTATTGGCACGCGAGTGCGCGTAATCTTGTGCAAAAAAAAAAAAAAAAGTGTCCTGTCTCCCTCTTCCAGTGGGCAAGGTCAAAAATAGCCTATGTTTCGTTAAATTAATAGGCTTGGCATTAATAAATGCAGACAGGCTCAACACATACCTCTGCTTCCATTCTTCTTTGTAGGTCCTGCATTCTGAATCAATTTTTCTTTTCAAGGCTTTTGACAACGACATTTTGCATCGATAACTAGCATATAGCAATGTTCAGCTAATCATTTACACGTCATCCAAAAGAATAATATTTGTACACATTAGTTACGGCAAGTTGCTAGGCAAGTCGCCTGTTTCATGAGAGACGACAGGAGATGCAGCAGGCGGCATAAAAACAGCGCACATAAGCAAATAAACGTTTTTAATGGAATTAAATTAAATGCATTTTAAAAGTTAGATGATGTTTATTTTAATATAATATAATAATTCATAATTTAAATAGTAGGCCTATAACCCCCCCCCCCCCCCCCATTACAAAAGCTATGGCCCGCGATGCCATTGTCTGAAAAAAAATTGGCCCGGGTCCAAACGTAATTGCCGACCCCTGGCCTAGGAGGTCCACCTTTTTTATGTATGTTGGTCTTAACGGGGCATGTCAACCCATCCCATTACCACTTATTTCATTATAGCGCCACCTAGTTAAAAATTAAAAAGCAAAAAATTAGGTGTTTTCATCACAATATCTCTGGCTGACAAGGTCAAAACTGCACGAAATTAAAAGTGTAGGATCATTATGACACCCTCCGAATGCATGCCAAGTTTTGTGTACTTTCGTTCATGGGGGGCCTTACAATAAAATCATTTATGTGTACATTTAGTGACGTACACCAACAATGATTCCCGGGACACTGAAAGACCGGGGTACACAAAACTTGGTGGGCATGTAACCCCACATGGATAGCATGGAACTGTCGTTTTTCGTTTTGATCTGTAGCCCCCCCGCTGGACTGGACCCCCGAAAGGAGGGTAGGGCAGACACAGTTCTCTGTGAATATCTTGAGAACTGTAGGGACTAGGATGACCATTTTTTTCCGTATGTTTGCCTCCAGGGGTCATGTTAACCCATTTCATGTACACACATGTGCACAAACAGATACACACACACACACATACATTCACAGTAATCATACGTATGACACATACTCACACAGTAGACATATGTACGCTTGCACACACACAAGCGCACGCACACGCACGCACGCACACGCACACACACACACACACACACACACACACACACACACAACATAAACATGAACATGCACACATGCACACAATTCAAGAATTTCTCAGAATTATGAACAGGCAAGATGGAGGTGGGGTTGTATAAAATAAATTTTACATGTGAAATCTATGAACTAATCATGTTTTGGTACTTGTTGTCTAGCAGATATCAGTGAGAATTGAGTACGTGTGGATAATGCAATTCAGTGAGACAGTTAGAATCATATAGGCCTTTCAGCGTGATTTATTTTTGTGGAAAAAATGTGCTGGACTGGGCAGCGGTCATATTTTGTACCGCTCTGCGGTACATCTAGTTTAAAAAGGGTATGAATGATTTTGGACATGGCATTTTTCATAAAAATGTTAAAAAAGATGAAAACGCTTCTTTTTTTTATTCCATGTTTCTCCCACATTGTCTTGCAACCTTTTGGAATGTGGCAGTGTCATTTTCAGTCAGAACAAACATATTGGTCAAGAGAAAATCAACATTAAATCATTATTTGTCAGGGGTATGATTAATTTTGTTCTTAACTGTAATTACATCCCCAAAGACAATACATTAACAGCGGTGGCCTCAGGTGGCGTACTGTACCTCTCTGCAATGGTCTGCTGCTCGTTGATGCCCACGTTGAAAAGCACCGGGTACACCTGCAGTGGCTTCCCCTCCCGTAGCTCAGGTGGGATCATCTGGAATGACTGCTGTGGCAACGGCACCTCCACCGTATAGTGGTCTCTAAAGAGAGAGAGAGAAGATTAGACGAGACAAGAAGGAGAGGAGAAAGGGAGCATAGAGAGGAAGAGAGCAGAGGCAGAGAGCAGTCAGCTGGAGAAAACAGACATACAAAAGAGACACTTTTGACTTTGGCTAATTGTATTGTTAATATGATATGGCCAGACCAGGAGTGTGTTTACTAATTATGGCCTCTCTTTGAGTTTTATGAACCCTTATTAAGATATAACTTAATAAAGTTGTTTATTTTATTTTACTAAAAGTGCTTTCCAAACTCTCTCTTTATAGTCCTCAAAGGAGAAACCTTGCCATGTCTACCTTAATAGGCTGAAGGTTAGGATAGGATAGACTGTGTTTAAGTGTTATTTCACAGAAAGTTCAGGTACACATACTACTTGCTTTAAAATGTTATTAATGTAAAAATTAGCATTCTCACAAAAAATCTCCTGTGCACTTCATGCACACATTAACATATCTTATTTCTCTTTCACTCTAGTCCTCTCATGCCAAGGTGTCCACTACTCGAGCTTCACTTAGCAGTCAGGTACTCCATCCAAGGGCTGACTTTTACTAGGGTCCCTTACAAGGTGAACACAGGCACATATAAGGCACACACCCAATGTGTTCAGTGGCCAAATCATCCCAATTCTGACACCACATGTGGCGGAAGGAAAGGACAGTCACCTCACCCTTAACTGAGTCTTTAGGGTCACATATTAGTGTCAGAGTTGGGACTAGGATGGCCATTAGATGCGTATCTGCAGTATACTTCATGTGTGCCAGCCCGGAAGGGGAGCATGCACAACACTAACACGCTGCCTTACCGTCTGCCACTGACAACAGGCTGTAGGTCTGCTGGGTCGTCTGACTTGGCTTCTGTGATTCTGAATGTGACTCTGTGCAGGTCAGAGATTCCCGTCTCCATGTCCTCTAGCATGCCAATCTCTTCACCTATGGAGGCCAAAACATACATCACCAAAAGGGTCTAGAAAAGTGTCAACAATGATGGAGAATCAATTAAATGACTACTCGAGCAAACATAGCAGAGATGATTGGCATGAGTATATATTAGAAATATGCTTGATAAAGCAGACAGCAGTACTGTACATAACCACCAATTCTCTTTTACACTAAAAGTGCTCAATGATCTCAATAAACTCAGTTCAATAAACAAAGTTCAATGTTTCAATCACCAATCATCTACTACTGTTCCTGAGTTTATTACTTGTTAACATTTAACTTCATTAAACTGCTGTATACCACAATATATCTTATATGCACACATCTGAAATAATGTTTATTTCTTGCTTGCTCTTAAACTTTTTAAAAAGGGTTTGATGGTGGTTACCCTGATTATAAATTACTGGGAATAAATAGGTTAAACAGTGTAGAGCACAAACTTTGCACAAAGGCACCTCTCAACTAGTCTAACACCAAAAATTCCTCTGACACCTACTCTTAAAACCTCCAATGTGTGATTCATGCAGGATGCGGCCTATTTTGATCTGGCTATGTGTAACCACAGCAGAGAGATCTGTAGCCATTAGAGATCTTCAAGAACTAGACTGCATGTCTTGCTCAACTGCAGAAATTTGGATAATTATTGTTAAAAGAAATTAGGATGATTCTTGGGTTTGATCTGTGATAGCGTTATTTTCTCCAACCCAACTGGAAATCTAACTTATTGTCTATAAAGTAATAATAGTATTTTAAGTTCTGCTGTATTTGTATGTTTATGATGCAGTTTCTGTCTTCATTATGTGTGATTAATATGAGTGTGTTTTAGTGTGTGTTTTAGTGTGTGTGTTTATGTATTACAACTATAAGGAATCATTTCCAAATGCACCACAACACAAAATTGATAATTTACCCTAAATTAATACATTGCCTACTATTGTGGATTTTCCCTTTCTTATCATGACAATCAATCTACACACAATACTCAAATGGGGATCAAAAGTATCTATCTATCTATCTATCTATCTATCTATCTATCTATCTATCTATCTATCTATCTATCTAAAACAGGTGTTTGGAGTGTTTTGTATATTTATAAAAAATAAAAGACTGAAATATTCCATTTACATAAGTTTTCCGACCCCTTGTTATGACACTTGCAATTGCCTAAATTACCGGTAATGCCTAAATTAATTCATTGGACATTATTAGGAGAGGCACACATCTGTCTATATAAGGTCTCACAGTTGATGGTGTATGTCAGAGTGAAAACCAAGCCACAAGGTTGAGAGAATTGTCCGTAGACCTGCGAGCCAGGATTGTGTCATACAGATCTAGGGAAGGATACAAGAACATTTCTGCAACATTGAAAGTGCCCAAGAGCATGGTAGCCTCAATCATTCTCAAATGGGAAAGTTTGGACCCATCAGTTTCAACCCAGCCTATAACCACTCATTTGTGGTACAGCGCCACCTTGTTAAAAATGCAAAAATGAGGCATAATCGCAGGTATCTTTGGCTGACATGTTCAAAACTGCATGGAATTTGAAGTGTTGGATCATTATGACACCCTCTGAATATATGGCAAGTTTCATGGAGTTCCATACATGTGTACATGTAGTGGAGTTGAGCGAAGGGTTGCCAGTACATATTACATTTCTACAAGCATGGACACACACACACATACACACACACACACAGACAGACACACACACACACACACACACACATACACACATACACACACACACACGCACAAACACACGCTTGCACACACACACATACGCACGCACACACATGCACACACACAGGCATACACATGCACCAGGGATGGAAATTACATCATAGAGTGAATTTGATCAACTAAACAGCCACTGGGTGGTGGGTAAATAAATAGGGCTAGCAAAGGCCACTACCACAAATATACAGTCATATCCCGTCGAATTTTGATGGCAGAATATATGATGACTATTATTGACTATTAAAAATAAGAAAGTGTCTGTAGGGATCATGGTTACCAGCCTATGAGGGTAAATCATGCTTATTTTAAGTTATTTTCTACAATAGTGAGTGAGCCACCGACCCCAGCAGGCACTGGCACAGCACTTCAGTTTCTGCCACTACCATTAAGAAACCGCCGCTATGGTTTGTTCTGCCACTACCATTAAGAAACCGCCGCTATGGTTTGTTCTGCCACTGCTACTGTACACTCTTTCAGGATGACTGAATAAACATAAACTGTGGATCTGCTTCGTATCTTCACAGGCTAATATTGTCACACAAATAGTTATTTTTTGAAGTGGCCCGCATAGCCTACTATTGTCATCCGGCCTGCGACACCTTCATAGAAAACTATGGCACACTGATATTTAGACCTATGAGGCAAATGGATGCACATCTCCACACAGCATTCATCATGGTGGAATATCTCACAAACTCTTCACTCAACACATTAAAAAGAAATATCAGAATAAACAGACAACCTAACCGAACACAGGTGTAAGGTGTAAACTAAAGCTTTGCCCTGTACAATTAGCCATTCCAGAGTAATCCTGTTTTGAAATTCTAGAAAATGTCACTATGAAACAAAGACACTATGGCATATGAATGTGGTTCTGCTGACCTTTAGTTTTGTTGCTATGCATGGAGGACAGGCCAATGATTTTTGTCCAATATTGGTGGTATGTTTAGCACATTTTAATTGCATCACAATAATGCTGATAACAGTTATCATTTTGGTTACCATAATCCTGATATCACAATTTAGTATTTCTAGTGGCTGGTAAAAAAAGTTGAGTGTCTGGTAGATTTTGGAATTCACCAGCCACAGTGGCATGTGGCCATAATATTTAATTTCCATTCCTGACACGCACACAAATAAACATACACACACACAGACACAGACACACGCACAAACACACCCCATACACACACTCACAAGCGAATACACACACAGAGCCGCACACCTTTACACAAAAGCAAACAGACACATGCACGCACTCATTTACATACACAAACGTTGCAAGAGTAGGGGATGGAGCAGGAGATGGAGACAAATTGACAAGGGTGAATGTGCAGGACTGAACAGCGGTCATATTTTGTACCGCTATGTGGTGCATCTAGTTTTTAAAAACTAAATTTACATAACACTCCAAACACCTATGTTTTGTGGAGTGTTGGAGCATTGTGTTTAGATTGATGAGAAAGAAAAATGATTCTGAAACATAACAAAATGTGGAAAAATGTATAGGGTCTGAAAACTTTCCGGTTGCACTTTCAAGTTTCGCGAAGATCTAAAAATATTTGTGACCAATGAAAATTTGGTTTTGCTTTCGATTTAATCCAATATGGCATAAGAATGAGAAAGGGCCAGTGATGGCATCTCTGAGAAGCGTGTACACCGGTTCTGGCCAGATGCCATCTCTGCAAGCGTGTACACCGGTTCTGGCCAGACGTTTCAGAGTTGGAGCAGTGTTGTAGTATTTTAAAGCAAGCACACTAATGAAATCAGACACTATAAAATAATGTTGTGCATCTGTGCAATGCTTATTAATGGCCACAGTTGATGAACAAGTTGCTAAACAAGTTGTTGGCTATGCACATTTTTTCCCTATAAAAACAAACGCATTTGCAAGCTGCTACAGCAGTGTTTCCCGAACTTTTTTTTCTGGCAACCCACTTTTTAAAAATGACAGATTATAGCGACCCATTTCACTTCAAATCTACCCTGCAACCACCAATATTGTTTTAGGCCACAGGTTCTCCAACTTTTCTATGCCTCCCCCAACCATACATTGCTATAGGATCCCTGCTTTAAACACGGTTGTGTTGCATTTTGAGCACCATCAGCGTGAAACGTTGGAAATGACTACTGAAAAGATACGTTTTAATGCGCATCCGAGAGTAGGGGAAATTCTCGCATGTTGCGCCGTCGTCATTCGTCAGCATAGTAAGCTGTTCCTGTATTTCTAAAAAAAAATGTAGGCTACATTGCGTTGCAGACAAATGGGTCCATAACACTGTGGACGTCAATTCCAATGTAAACAGCAAATAACTCAAGTCGTTATATTGTATTGTTGTATTATATATTGTATAGTCGTTATATCAGAACAAGAGGCGTTTGCGCAATAGCCGGAAGAATGCGCCTTTACTTTGGAGTTAGCGAGGTAGAAAACGAGAGGAATAGTGATTAAAATGCCCATTTAAATTGTAGACTATAATGCACTGTTGTGCATTTTAAATCAGAAATAAGAATGTGAGGAGGTTGCTATTAACTTTAAAGATTGCATCTGCAATCGAAACTGTATGCAAATTGAATGGCCTTATGTCCGGTCTATGGATGTCTGCTTTAGTTGACAGCACGGTCACTAGATTTTAATCGGTAAAGTTGAGGAGCTGGTATCTATTAATGTTCGTGCAAATAGGCGGATTCATGTCCCTTGCAGTTTGCAACTGCGAGGTAGCCTACATGGCAGGCGCCCCACAGAACGGTTTCATTTTGAGAGGTAGATATCCATGCTGGCACCCCCTCTGCGATGCGTTCGTTTCATGCGCCCGTTTCATGCGCCAGTTTCATGAGCTTTTATGACAAAACCGTGACTGTGGTAGTTAACAATCTACATCCTAATAGAAAACTGTTAGCTTTCCTGGTATCAAATGACAAATGGTATCAGTTAGGCCTATAACACAACATAAATTGTGCTGGCGACCCAAATAAAATCTCCTGCGACCCACCCGTGGGTCGCGACCCAGACTTTGGGAAACACTGTGCTACAGTACAGTGCCCTCAGAAGCGTTTCCAGTCTGACTTGATATATCCTCAAGCTGTCACTTGATACAGTGGCGTTCTTTCATTATTACTTGTCACTGCAGGACTATTGAGGCAAGCCTTCATATCAGTTATTGGATATACTTGACAAATGGTTATTGCAATGATAAGATGGTTACATTATAAGGGTCTGAGTGTTGTAAAAGTGTTTTGCCATTTATTTAGCTAATGGTAGTTGATTGTTGATTAAAAAGATATCCAGACGTTGTCATTTTATTTTTTATTACATTTTACATTATGTGTGTGTGTTTATGTGTGTGTGTTATTGAAATGCTCAATTGATAAGGTCTTCCTTGTTTAGTTACTAGTGCCTGAGGTGGAGTCCTAGCTGGTGACCTGTCCCCCAAACTACTCTTCTTTCTGCTCCATGGCACCAGCACAAAACTCTACATGAGGTGTGCAGTGTGCTTACACCACATAGTAGCATTCCTCTGCAGGAACATGGCACGGCATTCACAGAGCCTTTCCAAGGTTACAGCGGGTAACCTCAATGAACTTGGCAGAGGAGTCTGAGAAAATGACCACAGTGTACTTTATTCAATGAATTTTGGTACTTTGTGTTGCATTAGAATCAAATAAAAATTTGCAAAAATCCCAATATATACAAAAATGTCATGTTCTTTTTGATTTTACTCATTTCATTTACAATAAAATCTGATTAACATATTTTAATGCATTTGAAGCACTTCAGACTTCCATCACACAATGCAACTTACTCGAAGGACCGATAATAAACAGTTTTTTATATTTTAGTTTTTTTTTTTCATCTTTTAGTACATCACATACACCACACTATTTGAATCTGTTTTACATCATATGTAACTGCCATCTTGTGGCACTGACCTCTAGTCAATAGACACCCTTCACAATCAGGACTCCGAGAGGAATGTTCTTTTTTTAACGTGTACATTTGCATACATTTATTTACAGTTAAATAGCCATTTTCAAATTGTCATTGTGAGTTTCATTGCAACTGAATGATGACCAATGCCAAAATGTGACTAAAAGCTCAAATGGGTTGATAATAAGTTTCTGTGTAGTCATAGCTTTTCAAATTGTCATGATCCTAGGGGACGTAGCTATAGCATAAGTACAGTAAATAATATTGATGGACAAAGCAAGAATGGACTACGATCAGGGAAGTCATTGTCACACTTTTTTTACTTTAAACCTACATGCCTCCTACAGGAATATCATACAGTGCCTCTAAATCAGACAACCCAAGTGCAGACACATTTCTTAAGGCAAGCAAAACTCAGATAAGCAGCTCACATGGTCACAATGTGATTAAATGCTCTTCTCCTGATAACAAAGTGGTTTTGTTTCAGTGAGAGGATCTCTCGTTTAGATCTGTTTCACTGATGATGGTCATAAAATAGGACACCACTGCATGCGTGAAGTCTTTACCGTTGTTTGGTCAAAAATGTTCAAAGTCCAGTTTAGATGCTGTTTAGAATATTACACGCTTACGTAACACTGTGTACGGCAGTTGCTCATACCTGTGTTCAATGGCAGGGAGATCATGCAAGCAGTCCGGCAGGCAAGCAAGATGTTAGGCAGGCAGACATGCAGGCAGGAGGGCAGGAAGGGCAGAGAGGCAGGGAGGGAAGTACAGCAGGCAGGCAAGCAGATGGTACGCAGTGATGTAGATCCAGCAGTTCAATAGTCCAAAGGGAAGGGGATATTCCAAAGGGTATTCCAAAAGGTGTTTTAAATTAAATGTTCTAAATGTTCAACTCTAAAGCTTCGAAAAGGTCAAGCGTTTAAATCATAATGCGTCAAGATTCAAACTATCAAGATACAAATTTCAAGCTATAAGCTTACAAGTTACAAGCTGTAAAAAACTATTTGTGTCCAGCCAGAGGCGTCACTAGACCTTATTCACTGGGGCACGTGCCTTAGTAAAAGTCTCCAGTGCCCCAGTGAAATTCTAGCGCTGCTCTCGCTGGAAACGGCATTCATGAGCGTTATTCATGAGGCTATTTAAGCTACAAAGAACTATTGCCAGAATGACTATAGGACCCTTGCCTGGGAGGGAAGTTTATCTCAATTTTGACAAAAAAAGTCAGGAAAGCCTATTAAATTCATGCAGTGAGTATAGGCCTACTTATGCCTATGTGTTTGGATGTTGCTGGATAGTGGCTGCTACAACAATTGAGGGAGAGAGTGCTGGAGGAGGAGGAGGAGGTGGAGGAGGAGAAGAAGGTCGAAGAGAAGGAGAAGAGAGGGGAGAAAGAGCACAGGCAGGGCACCTGTAGGCTAGCCATTTATTTCATATTGCGCACACATTTTTTTTTTTGTATTGGGAGTTGGGGGCCTGTGCCCCAGCAAAGCTCTAGGTCTAGAATCGCCCCTGTGTCCAGCATCTTCCATTGTCTAACTAAGACTGACTAAACCACATGGAAGACGCCATCTTGAAGTGAACGGGTGACCAGGTGACCTAGGACCATGTCAAAATAAAAGCTCCATACAGAAGCTAATGAATCTCAAGCAAACTACGTCTTTCAGTTCAATAGGGTTTAAAATTCAAATTGGCTCCTACTTATCCGGCCCCTTATAGCAACCGCGTGGAGCATGCTATAACAAATATCCAAAAAAGGAGCCAATTAATTATCATTTGTATGACAAAAAAAAAAAGGGAAAGAAAGGAACTCTAAATTTTAATTCCAATTCTAATTCTAAGTGAAGGTGAATGCAATTATCAGTAAATGTGTATGCGATGCAGAAGGATGCACGTGCACATTCCAAGAGTCATCTCAGTCTTGATTGGCAGCTTCGACTAAGAGGCATATCTTGTTGATGGGTCTTTGGAGCTGGTTTGTTTTAGTCTGGAGTCGTACACTACGAACCAGACCCTTGGAATCCTTCATAACTTCAATGACTCTTGCCATCATCCATGAGCCTCGTGGTGCCGTAGCATCAGCCACCACAACAATGTCTCCCACACTAAAATTCTGCTTGACACGAGACCACTTCTGTCTTTCTTGCATGAGTGGAAGATACTCCCGTATCCAGCGTGTCCAAAAAAGATCTGCAATGTATTGAGTTTGTCGCCAGCGCCTCCTGACGTAAAGATCTTCCTTTCTAAATAACCCTGGTGGTAGTACGGGTTGGACTTTCAACTGAAGTAAGTGATTGGGTGTCAATGGCTCCAAGTCATTAGGGTCGTCTGAAAAAGTTGTCAAAGGACGACTGTTCAAGATGGATTCTACTTCGCACATCACTGTGACAAGACCCTCGTCATCCAAATGTTGTTGGTTGGTAACAGACAACAAAATCCTTTTGACCATTCGGATTAATCGTTCCCAAATGCCTCCGTGGTGGGCACCAGCAGGAGGATTGAACGTCCACTTCACACCTCTTTGTAAGAGACTGCGCTCGATTTGTTCCATATTCCAAGACTTCAGTGCTTCCCTTAATTCCTTTTCAGCTGCGATCAAGTTGGTTCCATTATCGGATCTTAGTTCCTTCACTTGACCTCGTCTGGAAATGAAGCGTCTGAAGGCATTCACGCAGGAGTCGGTATCCAGAGAGTGTCCCACTTCCAGATGAACAGCCCTACTGGTGAGACAAGTGAATATCACACCATATCGTTTGGCCATGCTGCGTCCTCTTCTCACCTCAATCGGTCCAAAGTAGTCCACTCCGACATGTGAGAAAGGAGGAAGGTCAGGTGTCAAACGGTCAATTGGCAGGTCAGCCATCTTTTGTTCACCTGCACATGCATGTTGCCGCCTGCAGGGCACACATTCATTTAAAATCTTTCTTGCCAGGGAGTTGGCACAAGGGATCCAGTACTTCTTACGTAGGGTCGACAACATGTGATTCCTTCCACTGTGCCCAATTTGATGGTGGATATGACGAAGCACAAGCTTCGACACATGATGTTGCTTGGGCAGGATGGCAGGATGTTTTTGCTCTTCTGGCATTGCCATCCTGTTAAGGCGTCCACCAACTCTTAAGATGCCATTGTCAACTATCGGATCCAGCCTGAGGATGGAGCTTTTCTTGTCTAAATTCTTCCCATTGCATAGGCTCTCTATTTCCCGTGGAAATCCTTGCTTTTGGCAGAACTTCACAATGGCTTCTTCAGCATCTTCAATGTCCTGAATGGACAACATCGTACGACTAGGTTTTAGTGTTTTAATGGTGCCTTTCCTTTTCAGGACGTGCTGGACCAGTAAGCTCTTCAATTTGAGCATCCATGCAACGGCATTTCGGAGTTTGCTCCATGTTGAAAAGTAGTTGAGCAGTGTGCTGGTGGCATTGCATTCACTTGTGAAAGTGGCATGTACCTCAACCACTTCTCTCCTCAACTCAGGGTCATCTGGAGGGATCGCAAGCTCAGATGGTGGATTGGGCCAACACTGTGGCAAGTCTCTCAAGAATTTGGGTCCATTGATCCAGATGTTATTCTTCAAGAATTGAGCAATATTCAGCCCACGGGATGCATAATCTGCTGGATTCATTTTGCCAGAAATGTGTTTCCATTGAAAGACATTGGACGCATTCCTGATGAGATTGACACGGTTCGCAACAAAGGTATGAAACCGCCTGCTGTCATTTCTTATGTACTTTAAAACAGTTGTACTGTCTGTCCAAAATACAGGTGGTTCCAGTTGCAGCTGTAATTCAGTGGACAGCATCTGATCAATCCGAACAGCCAAAACCGCAGCAGTCAGCTCAAGACGTGGGATGGTCATTAGTTTTAAAGGAGCCACTCTTGATTTTCCCATAACAAAGGTTATGTGCACTTGATCACGGCTGTTAGTCAACCTCAAATAGGTCACGGTGCCATATCCAATTTCACTTGCATCACAAAAATGATGCATTTGTGCACATTCCACATTTCCAAAGTTATTTGGCTTAAAACAGCGGGTGATGTTGAAGTCTGTGAGAGTTTTAAGGCCATGCCGCCACTGCTTCCAGGTTTGGGCATAAGTGTCAGGAATCGCCTCATCCCAGCCGAGTTTAAGCCTACATAGTTCCTGCAAGATCTGCTTTGCCGGGAAGGTCAAGGGTGCAAGAAAGCCAAGCGGATCATATATCGAGCTAACCATGGATAGAATACCTCGTCTGGTGCATGGTTGGTCCTTGAGGGAAACATGAAACTTAAAGACATCCTCTTCAGCACACCATTGCACACCAAGAGCTCGTTCCACAGGTAGATCTTCGAGGTCTAGATCCAGATCCTTCATCTCCTTTGCTCTTTCAGCCTCAGGAATGTGAGACAAAACTTCACGGCTGTTACTGGACCACTTTGTTAAGTTGAAGCCTCCAGTTGCACACAGAGCTTTCAGTTCCTGGTACAAGCTAATTGCGTGGGCCTGTGTGTTCACTGACTTTAGCAAATCATCCACATAAAAGTGGTTCAAAACAGTGCTCACTGCTTCTGCTGAGAAGTTGTCTTTGTTGTCCTCAGCGGTTCTTCTTAGGGCGTAGCTGGCACAACTAGCTGATGATGTTGCTCCAAATAGATGAACTATCATCCTATACTCCATGAGGGGTTGAGTGACATCTCCATCCTTCCACCACAAGAAGCGAAGGAAGTCAACATTCTCTGGCGGGATCTTGACCTGGTGATACATCTTCTCGACATCAGCCAACAGAACTACATTCTCATGGCGAAAGCGCAACAGGACTCCAATCAAAGAGTTTGTCAGGTTTGGGCCCTGTATAAGCTCATTGTTGAGAGATGTTCCTTGATACGATGCAGAACAGTCAAAGACTACCCGCAAAGTTCCTTTTTTAGGATGACGGACCCCATGATGAGGTATGTACCAACCCTTGCCATTTTTTAATTCAAGCTCATCCTTAGGTACAAGCTCAGCATGTCTACGTTTCAGAATTGTATCCATAAACAGTCTGTACTCATCCTGAAAGGTTTTGTCCTTGCTCAGCTTCCTCTTCAGAGACACTGCTCTTTGCTCCGCCATCTGCCGGTTGTTGGGCATGTCAGGATCTCTTTTGAATGGCAGTGGCAACTGATAGTGTCCATTCTTAAGCTTTGCAGAAGTGTCCATTATCTGCAGAAACCGCAGGTCCTCTTGAGACATCTCTAACTGTTCTCAGGGAAGTCATGGTTGAATTGCCGGATCAGGAGTTCATTCACATCTTCAATAGAAATCCGATTGGCATAAACATATGGCTTTCCTTGTGTATTGAGACAAGTGTGCTCACCATGGAGGAGACCATTCATTACCCAGCCGAGCAAGGTTCTAATTGCAAAAGGCCCATTGCCTGTGCTATTTATTATCCTCCACGGTTCCATAAGCTTGGGCACATTCATTCCAATCAGTAGGTCAATGTCTGCATTGATAGTCGGTAAGTACACATCTTTCAAATGTGGCCATTTCTCCACATCCTTTTGTCTTGGGATATGATCTCTGCTGACTGGGATTTCTTTTTGGGTGTAAACATCAGGCAACTCATAGAAGTCTTTCCCTTCCAGACTGCTTACTTCTAAACCTTTGATGACCAGGCTGTCAATGGGTTTCTCCTGGCCCATTGTACGCAGAAGGATCCTGTGTTGTTTACCTTTTGCATTCAACTCTCTTCTGAGATTTTCAGTACAAAATGAGGCAGAACTACCTGGATCAAGGAATGCATAAGTTTGGACGATGCAATCTGAATTACTTAGTTTCACTTGAACAGGTACAATTGCCAGTGTGCAATGATCATCACTGGATCCAAGGCCTTTCTTTTCCAGCGAGACTAGTCGACTGCTCACAGCCTTCTGTGGCTCACTGGCACTCTTTTCCATCTTCATGAATTCACCATCAGACTTCTGAATGTGCAGGATGCTCGGATGTTTCTTGGAACACACTGCACAGGTGATTCGTCTCTTACAGTCTCTACTCATATGGCCCTTAACCAAACAGCCAAAGCAAATACCCTTTGCCTTCAGCAATCCTACACGGTCATTATGAGACTTGGATAGCAACTCTGCACAAGAATCAATGACATGTATACCATTGCAAATGGGACACACATTTGAAATTACTGATTTGTCATTACTTTGCACCTTTAATTTCTCCTGTGTGAGAATCTCAGTTCTAACTGGTGCGTCTGCTACAATGGTTGCAAAGCTACTGCCTTTGGTATTCATTTTAAAAGACAATTTAGAATCTGGAACAGACTTGCTTTGATACACCTTCTTGGTTGGGACTGGTTGATGTATATCACCAAAAAGAGGATCTTGCATGATTCTGGCCTGCTTCTCAATGAAGTTAACCAGATCAAAGAAAGTGGCTCTTCTTTTCCTATGTTCTAGGATATCAAAGGCTATAGACCTCCATTTTTCCTTTAACTTGTGGGGGAGCTTTGAAACAAGAAGCCGTAGGTTAGAGGGTAAGTTGAGCTCTTCCATGCCAGTCAGGTTCTGTGACAGATTGCAACATCCTCGCAGAAACAGTGCAAAGCTTGATAATGCCTTTCCATCCTCAGGTTTAATGGTGCTCCAGTTTAAGGCCCTTTCCATGTATGCACTAGTGAGTTTTATTTCATCACCAAAGTGATACTCCAACAGTCTTTTTGCCTCTTCATATCCCTCATGAGCATCCATGTGTAGACAACTCCTGACCAGATCCCTTGGTTGGCCAGAGGTGTATTGCTCCAAGTAATACAAGCGGTCCTGGTTACTGATGGTCTTATTTTCAATTCCATGCATAAATGCTTGCATGAAGGGCCTAAAATTCAAAGGCTCTCCATCAAAAACAGGGATATCCCTGCTGGGAAGTAAAGACAACCTTTGCTGTTGAACAATAAGTTTTGCAATGTCATTCAAGCCACTATTTGCATTTGTGAATATTGTTTGTGGTGATGGGGTAGACGACGTAGCTGTTGCTGTTGGAACAGAGGTAGCTGCAGTTGTGGCTGGTTGATGTGAGGCTTCTTCTGCCATTGACGAATAAAAGTCAAACTGTTTTTGTTCAGCCGTAAGAAGCTGAAGTGGAGTTTTTGGAACCCCGTGTATGTTTGCATATTCAATTGATGGCTCTGTATCCACGAAAGTTTCCTTTAGTTGTTTGCCTTGTGCCTTCAGATAAGAATTCATGCCATCTTCGGGTTGCTTTGCCGGATATACAGACCGAAGGAAAGCACTCTCAAGTTGCTTCTCAAAACTCTCAAGAACTTGGACCTTGGCATTTGCAGCAGCTAAGTCAGTTTGTAGAGCATTTTGTTCTATTGCATTTTGCAGTTGCACCTTTTTCACTTCCAGAGCGTGTTTCCTTTCAAGTCCAGCAGCACGTTCCATAATAGCTGCTTTTTCAGCTTCAGCTTTCATGCGTGCTGATGATATTGAAGAAGAACCAGATTTTGAAGAGTGTCCAGATCTCTTTGATTTCCTTGACACATTTGAAATGCTGTCCAAGGGTGTAACAATTGGCTGGGGTTCAGCTGAGCTGCTTTTCCATGTTTCAACATCCTTTAAAAATGACATGAAGGTACTTTTTTTGGGCTCATACCAGCTAGCATTGTCATTTTCCTTTTCCTCATCAATTATCAGCTGCTGCACAGACTCATGAGCTTTCTCAAATTCATCCAAAGCAAGTAGCAAATCTTGAACACCTTTTTCCACATCAGCATCATTGCCTTTGGCCATAAGTTCTTTTAATTCGTTTTGTTTGCGGGTACAAAAACCCAATTTTCCCCTTCGGGTTGCAATGAATTGGCTTATTTTCCTTTCCATGGTGATGGCTATGTCAGTAGCCTCAGTCTGAGAATCAGGCACTATCACAACCGACATTGATTGAGACATATAAAGGCACAAGCACACAGCAAAACACAATACACGGCCACAGGGAGTTCAAATATGGCGTCAAAATTCAACAATCCAGAGCAGCAAGTTGCAACACAGGTAAAGCACACAGTTCAAACAATAGCAATTCCAACACATCCAAATGCAGAGAGATAAAGGGAGTTGCAACAGAGGTGAAGCACAGTCCATACAGTGACAATTGAAATCCAAACTCCAAGCAAACAATTCCAGTTCAAATAATTCCAAGTCCAATCCAGTAAGCACTCCAAACTACAGTTTTTTACTAATGTTTGGTCAAAAATGTTCAAAGTCCAGTTTAGATGCTGTTTAGAATATTACACGCTTACGTAACACTGTGTACGGCAGTTGCTCATACCTGTGTTCAATGGCAGGGAGATCATGCAAGCAGTCCGGCAGGCAAGCAAGATGTTAGGCAGGCAGACATGCAGGCAGGAGGGCAGGAAGGGCAGAGAGGCAGGGAGGGAAGTACAGCAGGCAGGCAAGCAGATGGTACGCAGTGATGTAGATCCAGCAGTTCAATAGTCCAAAGGGAAGGGGATATTCCAAAGGGTATTCCAAAAGGTGTTTTAAATTAAATGTTCTAAATGTTCAACTCTAAAGCTTCGAAAAGGTCAAGCGTTTAAATCATAATGCGTCAAGATTCAAACTATCAAGATACAAGTTTCAAGCTATAAGCTTACAAGTTACAAGCTGTAAAAAACTATGGTAACGCTTTAGAATAACATGTGCTTATTAGGTATTAACAGTGCATAATAAGCAGTTAACAATTCATTACTAACAGTTAGTTAACTGTTGTTATCCTTTAATAACATTAACTAACTGTTAACATGCAGCTTGTAAGTGTTAATAAGCAGCCTTTTAAGTTACTTACAAGCATATTTGTTAACAGTTGTAAGTGTTAACAAGCAGCTTGTTAATGCTTGTTAATGATGTATAAGACAAAGAGGTGGATAACTAATAGCTTATAAGACCTTTCTTACCTATTTGTAGTACATTTTGCAGCCCCCCAATCTAAAGCGAGGACCATGTAGCCTATAGTTCCACAAGCCCAACCTTCTATCTCTCTAAATACTGTATCTCTCCATCTAGCTTGGTTTAGCTGTGAGAAATGCACCTTAAAAATTGTTGCAGTGAGCAGGAATTGAACCCTGGTCTCCCACGTCAAAGAGTGCATCGCTACTTGTTGAGCTACACTATTGTTCCTGATTTGCTGATGAAAATGTTCATTTTACCAATATGTTTCTGATGGAAAAGTGGTGTTTAATTTCCTTAATCTTTGTTCAGTGAACGCATAAAACAGTTTGTCAGTTTGTCAGCAGTCTAAAGATATGCCAGCTTTGTATATAGACCCTTTCAACAAGGTAAACAAAAACAATGCTTGAACATTCTATTTGGGCCCCAATCTACTTCCTCTGCATTAAGATAACATACGGAATGTTAAAAAGGAAGTCTTGTGGGGCCAACTATGATGCTGATAATGGAACTCTCTTGAAAGGGTCTATAGTTTGGTTACCTAGCAACCGAGGCTTAAAGACGATAAGTGGGTGCATTCAAAGCTCTGGTTCAAAGTTGCAAACATAGGCGAACGTTCGTGATCGATTTGAAACATGTTTCAGTTTGCCTTGAACAGAGGCGAACATTCGTGGTCTGTTTCTGCATTAATTAAACACCACTTTTCCATCAGAAACATATTTGTAAAAAGCATAGCTAGTATGATATAGAACATCGGAATATAGAATCAAAATGAAAATTTTCATCAGCAAATTAGGAACAATAGTGTAGCTCAACAAGTAGCGATGCACTCTTTGACGCGGGAGACCGGGGTTCGATTCCTGCTCACTGCAACAATTTTTAAGGTGCATTTCTCACAGCTAAACCAAGCTAGATGGAGAGATACAGTATATAGAGAGATAGAAGGTTGGGCTTGTGGAACTATAGGCTACATGGTCCTCGCTTTAGATTGGGGGGCTGCAAAATGTACTACAAATAGGTAAGAAAGGTCTTATAAGCGTATTAGTTATCCACCTCTTTGTCTTATACACCATTAACAAGCATTAACAAGCTGCTTGTTAACACTTACAACTGTTAACAAATATGCTTGTAAGTAACTTAAAAGGCTGCTTATTAACACTTACAAGCTGCATGTTAACAGTTAGTTAATGTTATTAAAGGATAACAACAGTTAACTAACTGTTAGTAATGAATTGTTAACTGCTTATTATGCACTGTTAATACCTAATAAGCACATGTTATTCTAAAGCGTTACCAAAACTATTTGTGTCCAGCATCTTCCATTGTCTAACTAAGACTGACTAAACCACATGGAAGACGCCATCTTGAAGTGAACGGGTGACCAGGTGACCTAGGACCATGTCAAAATAAAAGCTCCATACAGAAGCTAATGAATCTCAAGCAAACTACGTCTTTCAGTTCAATAGGGTTTAAAATTCAAATTGGCTCCTACAACCGTGTACTCTCCATTGAAGTATACTCTCCATCACAGAAGAGAGATATGCTATGATCACTCTAACAAACACAGACATTTGAAGGTGAACAGTATTCTGATGAACAAACCATACTGAGGTAGGTATATGCAAAACAATTGCACCGGAATGAAAATGATTTAAAAAACGAAACCATGAAACATGCCCAAAATATAACACCGGAGAGTAACATGAAGAGGATTTGAAGGCATGAACATTGACTGAACATACTGTATTTCTCCATTTCTGTGATTTCTTGACATTTTGAAATAGTGGTTGCATTTTGAAAAGGTCGTCCAGTCTGCCATCAGGGTGCTTTATCATGTTAGGTAATAACAAAACAGCTCTAAAACAGACCTCATGCAGCCTGTTCCAACTATGAACATATTTAGGCATGTAGAGGAGCTTTGACCACTATTCACATATTAAGTCATGCAGCCTGCAGGCTACAGATAGATAGATACTGTAGATAGATAAATACTTTATTTATTCTGGGGGATAATTTCCATCTGACATCAGTTTGCTATTTTGATAGTCTCTAATTAATTCGAGTTCCAGTCAGATGACTCCTTGTATTGTTTTCATTTCAGCAGAATTAACTGCCATTAATTATATAGAAATGACAAAATGCCATCTGGTTACATCCAGCAAGATTATTTCCCATTTGTTGAGTGACTGACTGTATACCGAGTGACTATTACTTGCCAGACTTGTGTAGCTGAAAAACATTATGTCATGACTGTCATATAATACTATTACTACTATGACTACTACTACTACTACTACTACTACTACTACTACATTTAATTTGTATAGCGCTTTTCAAGACACTCAGACATTCATGCTCTCTCTGCTGCTGCTCCAGTCATTACATGCTGTGTCTGCAACAGTAAGTTGGCACCAATAGTTACATGCAGATAGATAGATACTTTATTGATCCCCAAGGGGAAATTCAAGTTCAAAGAAATTCATGCAAGAGCGAGGCAGCTTGAGTGTATTCCTGTCTGAGGCATTCCGACTTCCACAGTGGACAAGTAATGTCCTGTTTGGAGTGTCAATGGAGTGGCCTATTTTCTTACTACTCAAGTTTCTATAGCAATAGCTTGTCTGGTCACACAGGTCATCCTCACAACTGCTCCTCTTAGTACCCCATTCACGCTTGAAACCCTTTTCTGTTACTGCTCCCAAACTCTACAATAGTCTCCCATTGCACATCAGATTTTGTCCCACTAGAGGTTCTATTGAGGTTGAATTTATTTTATTTCTATGTATTCTTAACTTCTTTTATGTATTTTTTTACTTTCTTGGCTTTTAACAAAGTTTTATTTCATTTTTAACCTCATTTGACTCATACCTTAAATTATTATGACCGCCTCGCTAGCAAAGCAGCGGTCACATAGGATTAGCCAGATTTTGTTTCCTTTCGGATTTATTTATTTATTTCTAGTAATTTTGTATCAATGATTCCCAAGACACTGAAAGATTCCCAAGACACTCCCCCCTGCACCGCACGCCCAAAAGGAAGGTAGGGAAGACCCAGTTTTGGTCTTTTCTTTTATCTTATTGTGTCATGTCTAATCTCACAAATTGTGAAGCACTTTGGGTCAACTCTGTTGTTTTTAAATGTGCTATACAAATACATTTGACTTGACTTGAATAGCAGCTGTATATTAAGTATATACTGTATTTGATGAGTGAAACAAAGGCTTGCCCAAATACCCCTGTGGCAGCAAGCGAGAGAGCTTGTGATGACCTGTCTGTGGGTCTCAGGGGTACTTACTGTAAGTGCTGAGCAGGCTCTCGAACTGGGCCACCAGGCCTACCAGGTGCAGCTGCTGCAGGAAGCCCTTGTCCTCCAGCCCCGCATAGAGCCGCATCACAAAGCCACACGCCAACGCTGACAACTGGAGGAAGAAAACCCAAGAATATATAAGCGCGCGCGTGTGCACACATGCACGCACACACACCCACACACACACACACACACATTCACATAAAACATCATGCTTACACAAACCAGCAACTAGTCACAGCACCATCAATTAGTGGTTTCTGGACATGTATGATACAATCTTTGAATTCAAACTACAAACATTTTGTGGTTTCTACCAGTTCACAAACTTCCACCGAGGTCTTCTTTCAAACTGTTTGCCACTATGATTGTGTGTGTGTGCCTTAGAAAAAGCATGTTCAACAAGTTTAGTTTCCTAAATCATGTTTAACAAGTTCAGGCTCTGAATCTGCAGCAAGATAAAACAGACAAACAAATAGTGAAAGCATGTAGCAAAGTGTCTGAAACTCCTTGCAGGGCATCAGCAGGGGATGATGCAACAAGGCAGTGGCGGTGTCAGGTGACCTCACTCTAGTTTAAAGGAACTATGTGGAAGTCTGTAGGCTTCTAGTTGTCACAGCTGAACACAGCTACAAGGCATTCTTCCAATTAGTTGCACTGTATTTAAAACAGTGGCCACACTTGGTACAATGTGGTATCACAAGAGAGCGGGCCCAGCACCAGCTGATCTGCATGTTAAAGGGGAACTATGCAGTTTGTTTACCTTAATTTAACTAAAAGCTTCGGAGTCATTGGAATGGTTATATGACTTTTTCTGGGGTGAATGGCGGCCAACTTTGGGCCGGCGGGCTACCGGCCTCAGAGTCAGAAAGTCTCGCGGTCTCGCGATGTAACAAATTGCTTTACTGCACTACAAACATACATGCCAGGCACCGGCTAGAACAAGGTAGCGATGGAGTTTCTCAGACATTCTGACATTCTGCAGGAAAAACTGCGAGCAAAAAGCGAGAAAACAGAGAAGATATTGCCAAAACTGCATAGGGTCCCTTTACTGCATTGGGAAATTTGCCCCATTAAGAAAAAGCCATCCTCTCTAGTAAGATCAGGACAACAGTTTATTTTCTCTCTTCAGTGATGGGAACTTCGCTTGCAGAAGTTAGAGAGTAGTTGACCTTCTTACTGACAAATCTTCTTCGTATAAGTATGCTTACTTGCTAAGCCCAAGCTTAACATGTCCACCCTATCGGGACCAAATATGCTGGAAGTGATTTGAATACAAATTACAGAATATTGTAGGAGCAGTACTATTAGACTTTAGTGCTGCCTTTGATGTGATCGATCACAGATTACTATTGAAGAAACTTAAGTGTTATGGCTTTACTCCATCTGTCATAGCATGGATCGAAAGTTACCTAACCAATAGGACACAGAAAGTTTTCTTTAATGGAAGTCTCTCAAAGGCACAGCATTTACAATGTGGGATTCCGCAGGGCTCTTCACTAGGACCACTGCTCTTCTCCATTTTTACAAATGATCTCCCACTTGTTTGTAAAAAAGCCTGTGTGCCTATGTATGCAGATGATACAACACTCTATATGTCTGCACAAACAGTTGAGGAACTCACATCAGCCCTCAACAAAGAGTTGCAGGAGGTTTTCACATGGATCTCTGATAACAAACTTGTCCTGAACATATCGAAAACCAAGAGCATTGCATTTGGAACAAAACACTCATTAAGCTCTAAACCCCAGCTGAATCTGGTACTGAACAATGTTGCTGTTGAGCAAGTACAAAAAACAAAGCTTCTGGGGATAACTTTAGACTGTAAATTATCATGGTCAAGAGATATAGATTTACTGGTACAAAAGATGGGGAGAAATATACTGTATCTGTAGTCAAAAGATGCTCTTCTTTTTTAACACCTCATCTGACCATACAGGTCCTGCACACCCTTGTACTGTCACACCTAGACTACTGCTTGGTGGTCTGGTCAGGTACCACAAAAATGTATCTAGGGAAGCTTCAACGGGTACAAAATAGAGCAGCTAGGCTTGCCCTTAAATGGATTCAGAGAGTCAACATAAATAACATGCATGACCAACTCTCCTGGCTAACAGTTGATGTGAAGTTGAAAGCACCCCTTCTTTCTTTCATAAAAAAACATTAATACATTAAACAAACCCGACTGTTTGTTTAGGCAGCTCACACTTAGCGCTAATGTGCACACATACCCTACCAGACATGCCACTAATGGTAACTACACAATTCCAACAATCAAAACAAACTTAAAGCAACGCACAGTACTATGTAGAGCTATGGTTGAATGGAACTCCCTTCCAGATCAGATATCAAAAATTCAGAATAAAGCTATTCTGAATTCTATAAAGCATGGCTGATTGCACTGAATCCTAGTATGTACTACTGAATTTTACTTTTGTTTACTCATTTATTCTTTTCCTTTTTTGTCATCTTATCTTTTGTTGTTGTTGTTGTCTGTTTTTGTGTGTTGATGGTTTAGTGATTCATTCTTTTCCTGTCTTTCTTTTGTTTGTTTTCATATCTGTTGTCTTGCATGTTGATGTTTTGTTTGTTTTATGTAGTGTGTGTACCCCAAGAAAAGTATCTATTCTTTTCCTGCTTTTATATCTGTTGTCTTGTATGTTGGTTTCTTGTTTGTTATATGTTGTGTGTGGACCCCAGGAAGAGTAGCTGATGTTTTCTGCATCAGCTAATGGGGATCCAAATAAAATCACAATCACAATCACAATATTTCATAATATGCAGGTATAACTATATCAAAGTCTCTTCTACAACAAGTCTAGATAGTGAACAAATGATAGTTTGTTGTGAGTAAAAAACTTTAACTTAAGGTGAAAATGTCCACCCTATCATCGTCCACCCTGTCATAAATCAGAATATTGTTCCATTATTATCTGAAAATAGGTGTATTTTATAGGTAATCTATGGCAATTGTAAGGGCTGAATGGCACTCTTCTGTGATATTCACCCTCCTATGTCAAGTTGTTTTTGGTGAAGTTTGTCTGCAGGCAGGATTATGTTACTAGGCTGATTTTCAAGAAACTTGATCCAGAGATTACACGGACCAAAGGCATACACAATTTTCCATTAAGATTGGCCAACTTTTTTAAAGTATATTTTCTGGGCTTTTTGCATTTATTTGGACTGGACAGTGATGACAAACAGGAAGTGAGTGGGAGAGAGACAGAGATGGAGTGGGATTGGGACATGACTGCAGGTCGGACTCGTGGGTGGCTGGACCCGTCCATGGTATGAACTTTTAAACATTGTCTGTTTATTTTCAGTGCAATCTGAGAACACAGTTGAACTAAAATAAAGTAAAATAGCAGGCACATGAGCATGGAATGGAACGGTCTTGCCGTGGCTACTAATTTACTACAGATGTTAAATGCCCTTAATGACTGTGGTCTGTTGTCATTTACTGTACTGTACTGTAACTGACCTGCAAAGGATATACAAATTCTCGCACATATGGGTCATCTTTATCTGCCTCAGTAAAGCCCTGTTAGGCAATGTATTTATTAGATCTTTATAAGATCTCTTCTTTGTCTATTTATCCTAAACATAGTTATGCTCAATTTAACATTGATATTTTTCAACCATTTTCTTATGTTTCTTCATTTCAACTCCTAAGAAAATACCCAGTTTAACGTAACATCATAAAATACTCCTTTGCTATTCTTTTGGTCCTTCTATTTATTTCACTGAGACAAATGTGAGCAGTAGTATGAATTTCACTGTGTCTGAGGTGTGACTGTGTTACTGTTTAAGCAAGGTACAGTCAGGGATTAAATAAAAAAAATTTAAGGTCAACACAGAACTACAGTGTTCACTCTGAGAGTTACCCTCAGTGGTATCTACAGTATATAACTGCAGTGAATATTTGCATTTGCAAATCATTAACAGGAAAAAGTAAACAGGAAAAAGGTGGATCATAAGCAGGCAAAGCCCACTGGCTGCCTTGCATGCCAACTCCTTTGAGGGGATCTGACCTACCGCCTGACTGAACACTACGTCACGCCTCTGCTGGAGGAAGAGGCCCTGAGGGATGCTGCACACTGCCTCCTGCAGGAGGACGAAGGTCATGGATTTCTGAGCCCGGTCGCCCACCTCAGTCACACACTCCTTCAGGGAGGCCACCAGTGGAGACAACTGCTCACGCCACTCACCTGCTGCAGAGACAGAGAAAAAGAAGTAAAAGAGAACCACAGACAGAATCAAATGGAGAGATGGAGAGAAGGATCACTTTTCTCTGGAGTATTTTGACTAGTACATTAACACTGAGCTACTAACCTGGAATAAATACCAACAGTCCAGCTGGCACTTATAAAACTCTCACGTGCTAACTGGTGTCTTTTCTTACATTTTGGCAGTGTGCTGCAACCCGAAACACCGAACTACGTAGTGCATAACCCAGATGGTTAGTCTGAACAACCGGTGCGTTCATTTGAAGGTGATGCCAAAAACATGTCTCATAACATACAAAAGAATGGCATAGTGTAGCTTTCAAATGATCTTTTTATCACAGAAAAACAACTATAAATACATTGGCAAAAATGCAGGAGGTCACTGCTCAGTGGTATAGAACAGCATTACATCATTAGAAATACAAAGGGATGATTCTTAAGATTCTCAATTTCTCCATTGTGTGTGTGTGTGTGTGTGTGTGTGTGTGTGTGTGTGTGTGTGTGTGTGTGTACAGCTGCAACTTATCACAAACAGTAGAAAGTGCACTGTGGCTTATTTGTGGTATGAGCAAATTGGTAAGAAAGTACAGCGACAGTAAACACAAAGCCCAACTGTTAATATTAGTTGAAATGAAAGAGGAGGAAGCTCGTTTATTACTCATGTTGTAAAAACTTCCAGGACAAGTTTAAACACAGCGGTGGGAACAAATCAAATTTGTGTTGTTTTAAGATGGTTTAGGGACTGTTCGGTATTATAGAACGGACCACTGGAGGAGAATAGGGGAGGGTCATGTCTTTTTTATTTCTTGTCAAGGGGAGGGTCACCCAACGTTTTTTAGGAGTAGTCCAGTGAGTGTTGGAGGAGTTGCTGGCACACTATGAAGGCAAGTGTGTCTTGGATATGGATTTTGCCTTCGAACTGTAGAGAAACAATCGAGAAACAATCGAAAAAGAATGGTTCCGGGACTGCATACTAAATCCTGAATATGGGATACCAGTTTTAATACTAGACAACAGCCAAGCAGTGGAATATATTTAGGAGGGGGGGTAAAATAAAGGCCTCGCTCTGTGGCTTTTGAGTGGAGAGACTGAGCGTCCTCTAGAGGGCACTAGCAAAGATTCTAGAGTGAATGTTCCATTACGTACTCTTCGAATATCCTTTCGGTCCCGGTGATTATTTGTGAAATTGTGCAAACAACAGCCTTTTCAAGGCATTTGAGAAGAAAGGAGTGGTACCATGCAAGCTCTCTAGTTTACTAGAGGAGTAACTTGCAGGAAGTGTACATTTAGTTTCCATGCTTATTGTGTTTCGACAACAGTGTTAGTGAGTAAATCTACTGAAATGGCCACCATCTTGGTGGAGTGTGATGTGTAAGATGAGAAAGCAGAGGTTAAGTAATGTATGTCATAATTATGAAAAAAAAACGTGGCTATCTGTACATCTTTGCCAAGCGCAAACCAGTACAGAAGGCATCAATAAATTGTAGGGGAATGTCATGCCTCTTTTCCCTATAATGTTGGAGGGTCATAGAAAAATGTATTGCTGGAGAAGGGAGAGTCAAGTCTATTTTGACTAAAGATCCCAGAACTCCTCCAGTAGCCTCTTAAATAAAAAACGAACAGTTCCTTAGATGACACTTAGAGTGACTTAGACTTGAGTTTACTTTTGAATGATTTTAGCAAGAAGTGCTGATCCTTTTAACTTGAGCATTGTCCATGCGAATAAGATAAGAAAACTTAATTGTCTATTAAATGTAAACATAACAAACAGAGTACATGAAATACACACAATAAATCACATAAACTATGCTATGTCTCTGTTCAGGATTGTGAAAGCAGAGGACACAAATGATTTATTGTAAA